>NW_026000000.1:7206723-7328017 GCF_001458135.2 Marmota marmota marmota | reverse complement strand
GGGGGGGGGGGGGGATAACACTGTATAAAAGTATAGAGGTATAACACCGTATAAAAGTATTTGCCTGTTTGCATGACCTGTTTCATATTCATTTAAAAGTCTGATGGTAACCAGATGTCCCACAATGATGATAAATTTAATTTATTTCCAATTTCTCAAACTCTTCTACAGATTCAGGCAGCATACTCATAGTCATTAGCTCACTGAGCCTGGATGCATGATTGAAGGAATGGAATTGATCTGCAGATAGATGCAGTGTATGGTTAAGAGTCTTCTAAGAAGGGAGATGGCAGAAATCCAGACATCAAATAGATGATGAAATGGCCATTTCCATTAAGGGAACATCACATCACAGATATTAATTAGGAGGCACTATAATAAAGTTAAGTGGAAGTGGGAAAAAAACACTGAGTTAAAAGTCACCCCAAATGTCCTTAGCTTGACTTAATTACAGATCTGAAGGTGAACCATGGATCTGCAATTTTCTATCCATTTTAAAAAACATTATTGAAAGACTAGAGTTAACTTCCAAGTGATCTGGGGATAAATGATCTTTAAAAATAAACTTTCTTTAAAAAAAATTCCCAGAGAATTTTTCCATTTATTTATAGTTACATTAAAGGCAGATGACAAGGGACTCCTTACTACTGTAAATGAAATGAAGTAAATGAAACAAATTAGTTTTGAATATAATTCCCAAGATTTTATTTCTTTTTAATTTTTTTTTATAGTTGTAAATGGACAGAATGCCTTTAATTGTTTATTTTTATGTGGTGCTGAGGATTGAACTCTACGTCTCACACATACTACTAGGCAAGTGCTCTGCCACTGAGCTACAGCACTAACCCCCAAGATTTTATTTCAAGGATGTAAATTCATCTTAAAAACTGATGGGATATTTTGTTCTAGGTCTTCAGTTCAAATCCAGTTTAACTGCTAAAAATTTAAAACCTTTTAAAAGTATTATTTGATATACCCAAATGATGACAGTCACATTCCTGACCTTCAGAGATCCCTGAGTACAGGGTAACAGGAAAGACAGTGGAATGAATCTAACATAACTTTCCTATGTATATATGTGAATACATCTCAGTGAATTTCAACACTGTGTGTACCCACAAGATTGGGGTCCCAATTAGAAGAAAATACATTCCATGTTTGTATAATATATAGAGTCTACTGCCATGTATAACTAAAACAAACAAACAAAAAAGAAATATGGATAAGCCAAAATTTCTTAAAATTTAAAAAATTGCGATAAATACCCTTTTAAAGAACATAACCCACTGGATTTTACAAAGCTATGCACCCACATCACTTTCCAATTACAAAATATTTTCATCTTCCCTCAAAGAAATTTCTTTAACAATTATTCCTTATTTCCATTTCTCTTTAACCACTGCAACCACTTATCCACTTTCTATCTCTATCAAGTTACCTATTCAGGACATTTAATATAACTGTAATCATATAATATGTGGCTTTTTGTGTCTGACTTCTTTTATTTAGCAAGTTTTCAAGATTCGTCTATTATATAATAAACAATGTTTTATATCTATACAAAGGATATTACTCAGCCATAAGAAAGAATAAAATCAATTTGCATTTTTTAAAAAAGAATATAGGGCAAATACTCAAAGTACTTAGTTGCCCAATAATGGATTTATACCACTTATTTTTTTTCTTTTTTTTTTTTTTGTAATCTTTTGCACTCTCACTTCCCACAGTATTTCCCACAACTGTACCCTTTCTAAGTGCTTATGTAAAAACTAACACAGCCAGCCAGATGACCAATATGTGAGTTGAGGCAATGCTGAGAACAAAAGGGGCCTGTGTCTATCTCTGTCTCTCTCCATTTCAGTACAATTTGGATCACTAATTCAAGAATTGTGAATGAAATACTTCAAGTTACAAGTCATTAACTTTGTCTGGCTAACTAGGGTTCCATCCAAGAAGAAATTCTTTGCCAACATTCCAATCCTAATTTCCTACATAAACTCAGGTAATTAACAACTTTTATTTTCTTAAAGTTACTTACCTCAGCAAAATGGCAGAATTACAAGGATAAAAATTAACACAGAATTTTATTTATTTATTTATTTATTTATTTTATTTTTTTTTTTAAGTTATACATGGGCACAACATCTTTATTTTGTTTATTTATTTTTATGTGGTGCTGAGGATTGAACCCAGGGTCTCACATGTTCGAGGCGAGCGCTCTACCACTGAGCCACAACCCCAGTCCCGAACACAGAATTTTAAATGAAGCAAAATTACTCACTTAAAGCCCCTTTACCAAAGAGTGTCCACAAAAGGTATGGAGACATCAGTAAAAAGGACGAAGTAAAAACCTTGAAAATTCTCCCCTCCCTAAAATCAATGAGAACACTGAGAGAATCACAGCAAAAATCAAAAGTGGAAATAAACTAAAGTCTTAAGTAATCCAGGCAGTGTTTATTCAAGGAAAATTGGTGGAATCTTGGTTAAAAACAGCAAGCTTAATGGTGTTTTAATTTGCCTTATTTTTCATTTCACTCTCCCAAGCTCTGAGGTAGCCTTAAAACCCAACTGTCCCTAAGCATAGTGAAAACTAGCAGCCTGGCAGCCACAAGAAGAGGCAGAAGAGTGACAAACATCCTTCAATTCTCCGTTCTCAGAGAACTGTCATTATTACATTTGTCTGGTGTTTCTCTCAAAGACCTCACTTCGAAGGCTCTTTATTTACTGGACTTAGTGTTCCCAGTGTGAAAAGACTAATTCCCAAAGGTTAAATGAAAATAAACACAGGTAACTACTTAAAATTGAGGCTGCCTGAGGTGGTGATTGTCAGTTAGGGCAAATAATAGGCTAAACAAAAAGCTTCAAAGAAAAGGCCTAGGAATAAGATGTCCACAAGGGGCTTAAGAAAAGTTCTAACATATTCCTGGGAGTCTGGAAGACCACATGCAAGCCCACAACCATGTAAATGCTCAGGCCCTCAGCTCTCTCCCCTCTTGCCTAACCTTAAGGCTCTGTGTAAAAAGGAAGTGAAGAATAAGGCAGAGTCAATAACTGTAGATGGGAGTGTTAAAAGGTGAGTCCCCACATGTACAAAGATCATTTCAGCACAGACTGTGTGACTTACTGGCTCCAACCATTTAAGGAAATCTGCATTAGAATTAGCTGACCAATAATCTAATTGAGTAGAGACAAGAAAGAATACAGACTTTACAGCATTTGTTTAGGAAAGTTACTAAACAAACAACAAATAGCAACACTGAACTCTGATGAGGGAAAATCTCATTTGCGGGTTGCCACATTATATTATTCAAAATGTCCAGTTCTCAACAACAACAAAAAAGTAAGACATGGAAAGAAATGAGGTAATATAATCAATACCCAGGGGAAAAAGCAGTCAACAGTAACTTATGTTGGATTTACTAAACAAACATTTTAGATCAGTTATTTATGGAATGACATAATTTAAAAACTTCTGCACAGCAAAAACAATTAGGAATATGAAGACAGAACCTACAGAATGGGAGAAAAGCTTTGCTAGTTACTTTTCTGACAGAGGATTAATATCTAGGATATATAAGGAACTCAAAAAACTTAAAATCAAAAAAATCAAATAACCCAATTAATAAATAGACAAATGAATCGAACAGACACTTCTCAAAAAGAAATACAAATGGCCAACAAATATATGAAAAAATGTTCAACATCATTAGCAATTACGGAAATGCACACCAAAACTATACTGAGATTTCATTTCACACGAATCTGAATGGCAGTTATCAAGAATACAAATAATAATAAATGCTGGAGAGGTTGTGGAGAAAAAGGAACACTTTTACAATGTTGGTAGGATTACAAATTAGCACAACCATTATGGAAGTCAGTATGGAGATTCCTCAAAAGACTAGGCATGGAACCACCATGACTCAGCTATACCACCCCCCAGTATTTATCCTAAAGAATTAAAGGCATCATAGTATAATGATATATGCATACCCATGGTTATAGCAGCAAAATTCACAATAGCCAAACTATGGAACCAATCTAGATATCCATCAATAGATGAATGAATAAAGAAAATGTGTTGTATATACACAAGGGAGTTTTATTCAGACAGAAAGAAAAATGAAATTATGTCATTTGTAGGAAAATGGTGGAACTAGACAGCATTAAGTGAAATAAGTCAAACTCAGAAGCTCCAGGGTCATATGTTTTCTCTCATATGTAGAAACTAAAGAAGAAAAGAAAAAAGAAAGGTGCTGGGGAGTATCCCATGGAAAACAAAGGGAGATTGGTAGAGGAAAGGGACCAGTGGGGTGGGAGAAGGGGAAAGTAATGGGGAGTGATATTGGCCAGATTTATATTGTTATATTGTGTGCATATACACATATGTAACAGCAAATCTCATCATTATGTACCAATACAATGTACCAATGAAAAATGTGGAAAGAGAAAAAAATTAGTTATTTTAAATATGTTGGAAGAACTAAAGAAAACTGGCTAAGTAACAAAAGTGTAAAGATAACTCTCAAATAGAAATATTAATAAAAAGATATTATAAAAAATCAAATAGAAATTCTGGAATTAAAAAATACAATAACTAAAAATTCATTAGAGGGATTCAAAAGTAGATTACAGCAGGTAAAAGAAAGAATCCATGAATTTGAAGATATGTCATTTGAGATTATCCATTCTAAGCACCAAAAAATAAATAAATAAATAAAAGAAGAAAAATGAACATAGCTTTAGAAACTTATGGGACACCATCAATGTACTAACATAAATAAATAATGGCCAAAAATTTAACAAATCTGATGACAAACATTGAACTCGCAAGCTCAATGAACTCCAAGGAGGATAGAGTTTAAGTCCATACTTAGATAAATCATAATCAAACTGCTGGAAGGCAAAAAAGAAAAGGTGGAGAATAAAATGTATATTCAAGATATTTTAGGAAAATGAGACTATAACAATTTCAAAAAGGAAGTATAAGTAATGTATAAAAATACTGGGACTAGTACCCATCAGTAGCCTCAAATCTTCACAACAGATATTCACAGGTAGGGAGGACTTACCCCATTTCCAGAATTCCCCCAAACTAACCTGTGATAATAAGACATTCATTGTGATCCAGCACCTCAGTGAAGAGCCGTGAAACAATCAATTCAGGATTGATTAAAAAGCGGATTTCTTCTTGCACAAGTCCTGCACTGGTTACTCCACCTCCAACAAAACGATTTGCAAAATCCACCTGTTTAGGAAAATGTGGCATGTTAAATAATGATCTAAAATACCTGAATTATGATAAAGAAGCACATGCCAAAAAGTTCTAATCTTTTTATTTCCCATGAAAATCAGTCCTCAAATGACTAATGTTCCCAAGGAGTCTGAGTTATACTTGTGTACACTCGTAGTTACATTTGTGCCTTACTTTTCCCATTTCATTGAAGTTAATATGTCTGCATGTTTCTTTGGATTCCAAAAGTGCATAAAGGACCTCAGAAAAATTGTTTATGGGCGAAATATTATCTAGGAACTCTTATTTAATAAACCTTATTTGTGCTCCCCTGGTCATAAGTCAAGGGAGGTCTTCTGCTTGAAAGGTTTTAACATTATTTTCCTACATCCATACTTAACCTCATTTTATATATTTCAGATGACTTTAATACAGCAATCAAACACTTGTCCTAAAGAACTGAAGAGTTTAGTAGTTGACTACTTTGGGATAATACCTCTCTTAATAATATTATATCTTTCTCTTCTGTGGAAGAATAAAAGGTATGGAATTTTTGTCCTAAATCGCCAAATACATGAACATTACCAACTTATTTTTTGGGTACCAGGAATTGAACTCAGGAGGACTAGACAACTAAGTCACATCCTCATCCCTATTTTGTATTTTGTTTAGGGACACAGGGTCTCACTGAGTTGCTTAGTGCCTCACTTTTGCTGAGGCTGGCTTTGAACTCTTGATCCTCCTGCCTCACTCAGCCTCCCCAGTGACTGGGATTACAGGTGTGTGTCACCATGCCTAGCCACCAAATATTTTTAAAAAATATACCTAAGAAAGAAAGAAACCTGGTATAAGAACAAAAATTCAACTAAATTAATATTTCCAATGTAGTCTGAAACCCATAAGCTTTTTTTTTTCTTTTCTTTTCTTCAGTGCTAACTATTGAACCCAGGGTTTTGCAAATGATAGGCAAGTGCCACCACTAATCTGTTCCCCCAGTCCTACATAAGATTTAGGTAAAAGTATTATGAGATCTACTGATGAAGAAGAGCTACACAATCCTTGTGAGAATGCACTCAAGCTGCCAATGTTAATTCAGTTTATATAAGAAATGGTGTCCATCTTAGCCTTAGGTTATTGTTAAGAGTTAGATTATACAGATACATATAATTTCTGTACATACATATTCACACACACAAGTAAAACAGAATTTAAATACTGTAAGAGAGGGTAATATGCTTTCCAACCACTGTAAATTATAAGATTTCTTCAAATTTGTTTGTATTCTCTGAGGTAACTGATACTAAATGATAACCTAGAGCTAATTTTATAATAGAGTAGAACAAGAATTATGAATCAGGTCAGGTGTACTGGTACAAGCCTCTAATCTCAGTTAATCAGGAGGTGAGACAGGAGGATCAAAAGTTAAAAGTCCCCCAGGGTAATATACCAAGACCCTGTCTTATTTAAAAACAAACAAACAAACAACAAGAAAAAAATCCAATAACTCCTGCCAAAAGAATGTAAATCTTTTGCTGTGTGAAAGTATATAGAAACTTACAGAAATCAAAATAGTCTTTACTCTTTTGTGTGTATGTGTGTGGTCCTGGAGATTAAACTTGAGGGAAATATATCAACAAATTCTTAAAATGAGTTTGAAAATCATATATTTGGTTTTGTATTCTTTTTCTCTTTTTTTGTGGCATTTAGGATTAAACTCAAGGATGCTCTACCATTGAGCTATAACCCTAGTCTTTTTTTGTTTTGAGACAGAATTTCACTAAGTTGCTGAGGCTGGCCTTGAGTTTATAATCCTACTGCCTTAGCATCCTGCGTCACTGGGAATATAGACATGCACCACTGCACCTAGTTTGTATTTGTAATTAGCCCTAAAAAAAGGGAGGGGGCTGGAGGGCAGGGGGTGCCCAGTAACTCTTTAGCTTATATAGAAAAACAATTTTTGATGAAAATGTTAGTTAGATTGGTTACTTACTACATGAGGTCTTTAGGGACTGAATGATTTGTGGCTTAAACTGTTTAATAAATATTTACTGTGTATTGTGGTAGGAACCATGGGATACAAAGATGAATAAGAAGTACTCAGCTCCTGGCCTCATAGGATTTGCAAGTTAGATGGATGGGAGTCAGTAACATAAGCAGATTGGTAAGGTGATAATTAAAGAGCATGTTAGTATGTATTTGTTACTTTTCATATAACAGAATTAACTAAATCTGAGCATGGGAGGAAGATTAGGAAAGCTTTACAAGAGAACATGGCATTCGATCCAGAGTTAGCTAACATATAGCTTGAGGCAACCGCTATACAAGGGACACAGGGAGAAACCCAAATGTAAACAGCTACATGAGAGGAATTATGGTGGCTTCACTGTAAAATACATCATGTGGATAGTTATAGTTGGTGATAAAGTGGTTTGGGGTCTAGGGAATTTTTACTCAACTTTGAAGTTTCTGAGAAAGATTCATATGACAACTGGACCTGTGTCTTAGTAAGATACTTCAGGCTACAGTTTAAAAAATAAACTGGAAAAGTGTAACATTAAAAAAAAAAAAAAGCAATTAGATGACAAGCATTATGAGAGCAGGGGCAAAGTAAGGGGGGAAGACCCAGCAAAGAAATGAAATTAAATGAAATGAAGTGCATTTGAGAACTGAGACCATACTGAGTGCCTGCAAGTGTAGTTGAGATCAGTATAACTTAATTTTTACTGGAATAAGTTACAGAACAAATAAAATACAACCTCTATCCAACTTATGTACTATTTGATAATGATCATGAAACACATGCAATGTGAATGCTATTGTTTACTGAATAAAAGGTCAACAATTCATTATTTGCAAGGTGTACACAGAAATAAATGCACAAAACTCAATATGCCTCTAAAAACAGGGGTCTTTAAGAAAATAAAAGTTTCTGCTACTTAAAAAAGTTCTTAATAAAGAACTAAGAAAGAGGTGATAGACCTGTTCTAGTACATGAAAACAAGCATATTAGTGTTTCTTTATTTTTAATCACTCATTTTATAAGTTTCTTTACTCTAACGCTACTTTATTCAGATTATTCAGCTTCTGAATTATAACTTGATGAAAAGAGAGAAATGATAACGCTCCTTAGAGAGGTTTTGTTGTTGTTGCCATTCAGCATAATGTAAATTATGTGCTACCCAAGGAGCTTTGAAGCATTGCAATACAATATTCCCTGATCTCCTGGGGAGATATAGCATGGGTTGGGAGAACAATTAATAGTGCTAGAAGCCTTTATGGTATTCTTTTAATCTACTGAGGTCTCATATTTCATCTATAATATATTCCAGGGAAGTGAGGAGAATCTCAGCTTCAACTGTTGTTAAGTAATTCCCTGTTGAATTATACTGTAATAAAAGGTCAGCATTCCTGTGGTGCTAACTAAGAATAACTCTGTTCAGTTCATATGTATTAAGAATACCCCAGTTTACCCAAGACTTTAATGGAGAAAATAATCTCATAAAAAAGGGAATGTGGGGGAAGTAATATTCATTTCAAACAGTTTTTAAGTACATTTTGAAATTATGTTTTTGAGTAGAAGAAAAAATATATGATTGTACATATATTAAAATATTTTTTGGTGGTTTTTGTTTTTGTTTCTACAAATGTTAAATCCAGGACAAACTGTCAATTCAATTTTCCTAAATACTTTTGTTTACAAGTTCAAGTAATTACTAGGAGAAGGTGATCTGAAATAAAACACAATTCACTTCCTTTAAAATTTTAATTACAAATATGTCTAAATAAAAGGCCATTCTAAAAAGAATCTGATTCATCAGTCATTTGGAACATATGTATATCATAACTATGCACAAATCAGTCTAGTTAAATTCAACTATTTTCTCAACATTGCTTTCTTTATAGCTTCTAACCCAATATAAGCACCAAATAAGGATCTAAGAAGAAAAATCCCCAGTATAAATGATATAATACACAAGCTTCTTTCAGAGAAAACTAAGTTTACAATGCTCTTACAAATGGGATAAAAACACAAATCACTAATATATTGTCTCTGATTAGTGAATTTTTTGAAAAAAATGCTATGAATCAAAAGCAAAATATATGCTCAGGTTAGGTATTATGAGGTTTTAAAGCTAAATATATGAAGTGTTTTGTTAAGCTCTTTTGCTAAAAATATTTTTTTAACTAATGACAGTTACAAAATAATTACAAAGATTGAAGAATGGACAGAATTACCTGCTCTCTAACAGGAAAAAAGACATTAGCAAGCATAGCTAGCTCATGTGCTTAAAATTGTTATATATAGGAGAGAAGCTTTTCTTATCAATCAGTTTTAGATGTCTGCCTCCTAGACCTAAGGCTGTTGGTGGCAGAAAAACATCTCAAGCTGGTCATCATTTGGGGCAGGGCAAGAGCCTTCAAAACAAAGAACAAAACTGCCTGTGACAGCTTGTCAAGAACATACCCTGGGAACTTCTCCACTGTCAATCTACAATCAGTGTCTGAACCAAGAGGAACTGATGTTGTCCAGATCTTGGGACTTTCTGTCAAAGGCTTTTTAAAGAGGCACATGTAAGAAACAGAGAGCATACACTGGCAAATAACAACATTACCAAGGCTGTCAAAGTGATCTGTTTGGTGTTTCTTTCCATTCTGCCATGATGCTTCTCTGCATTAAATCAGTTTAGGAGACAAATAAACAGCCTTTCAAATTTCCTTTTGTCAGAAGCTTGACAAGAAAAAAAGTCTTCAACATGCGCACAAACAACAGAGATTTACCTACCTGTAGCATGCCTTGTCCATTTCCTTCTATGGTACCTTCATAAGTAATATGCAACCGTGTCAGGGGTTTGTCACATCTATAATATAAAAATATATTCCCTTAATTTTTTGTTAATGATAAATAATTCATTACAGACAAATCTGAAAATATAGGTATCTAAAATATTGAAACAATTCCAAATCTCAAAAGCCAGAAATAGATGACTGCTGTCAATATTCCTGGTACTGAATCTCTCAAACTTTTCCTTCTAAAAATCTATAAAGAGGGGTTGGGGGTGTGGCTCAGCGGTATAGTGCTCGCCTAGCACATTCAAGGTCCTGGGTTCAATTCTTAGCATCACATAAAAGTATATAAATAAAATAAAGGTATTGTATCCATCTACAACTAAAAAATAAATATTAAAAAATCTACAAAGATACATATTTAAATTAAAATTAGACAAGACATTGTTTTGAAACCTGCTTTTCCTCCTTTTAATATCAAAGTTTCTCTTCTGTTAGGTAGCCGAGAAACTTGTTAAGACATAAAAAAATGAAGATCTATGATATTTAACTATTATGCTCAAGTTCACAGTCTAAGAAAAAAATGTAGAAAATTTGGCAATAAATCATATACAATTCTCAATGGGCTCTATTTACATGTGTTTGTGAAGGGGTGTCTTGATGAAAATACATGCTATACAAATCCTGATCTGTGACATTTTCATATTAATAGATGAAAGATGAACCTAGGACCTATAAGTCACTCAGAAGACACAATTGTTTTCTTTTCCTTTCAAAAATGCTACAGTCACTGAGGTGTTGACCTGCCTTATAGTATATTAAAAATCAATTTAAATAAATTAATAGCATTTGGTATTAATATTTTTCTTTACAAGATTTTTCCCCTTGATTTCTTACTGCATAAAATATATAAATTAGCGGGGCACAGTAGCACATGCCTATAATTTCAGTTATTCAGGAGGCTGAGGAAGAAAGACAGCAAGTTTGAGGCCAGATTCAGCAACTTAGTGAGATCCTCAGCAACTAAATGAGACCCTGTCTCAAAAATAAAAAAAAGTAAGGATGTACTCAGTGATAAAGTACACCTGGGTTCAATCCACAGTTCCCAAAATACATACACACACACATAAAATTATAATAGAATGTAGAAGAGATTAGACCGAAACTCCTTATGTAAGGATAGCAATAACTTTTTTTGAAGGGGAGAATGATTACATTTTAAAAAATAATAATTTAAAAGGTTAACTGGGAAGCACTACTTATTTACTGAGATCAGCTTCCTAATTTTAATGAGTCCAAATATATTTCTAGCAAAACTTCAGTCTAATAGATTGTTAACTTTAACCCAAGAAGGTAATTCAGTAGAAGTTTTACTCTAAGGGCTTCATTTGTATTAACTCATTTAACTCTCAAAATAACCCCATATGATCTCCTTTGGAAATAGAAAACCAAAGCACAGAAAGTTTTTAAGTAACCTGCTCAGGCAAGTAAACAATGTAGCAAAGATCTGAACCCAAGTAATACATCTCATTGGTCCAATTAGACCATAATTTTAGAAAAAAGTATACAATCCCTTGTAGACAGTCCATAGGTTTGATTTTTCTTTTTTTTTTAACTTCCTTTTCTTGTTCCTACTTTCCTAGCCATTTTATTCAGAGACCACCTGTGAGGATACTACTAAAAACATAAAGAAGCATGGTCCAGAAATCTCTGGAATGTCAGTCAGGACTTCAAAACAGAACTCCCATCAATTGGCAACCATTCTCCATGGCTGAAGTTGTTAACTTTATATTATAGTTCTCATTGTAATTATGAAATTGCTAGAAACTTTTTTTATTTGTTTCAAGTATTCTTCAACTTCCCAACAGGTCTCCTATTTTAGTCCCAGCAAAGCTTCTACACTCCTGTCCCAAGAATCAAAGACAAATGATTCTGGCTCTCTACAATTAATGAAGCCTAGTTAAGTTATTTGCTGATGGAATCAAAGGGCTAACTAATGTTACAGAAACTGGGATTCAGAAAAGCCTTGGACTTTCTGGCACCCATGTAGCTCCTTATTCTTGACAATCAACAATCCTCATCTCTTTTTCATCCTCCCTTCTTAAATGCATATGCGTTTCTAGTTCTGTGCGGTCTGGAAGACTAATTTTAATTACATTCTCCAACTCACTTATGAAGCAGCTAAAACAAACAAAGAAAAACAACAAAAAAGAGAGATCAATGAAATATAAATAAGTTAGAAAAGTACCAAATTAAATTCTGCCTATGAAAGTTAAGGGGATAATCTTTGTTTGATGGGGCGAAGTTAATATATCTCATTCACATGGCAGTCTGCAAGTCTCTGCATTTTGACCTCTCCCTATTTCCAACAATGATGTACAAATGTGTGTCCTTTCACACTGATGTCAAATAGGCTCTGTGAATGATCTATAAAATCAACAACAAAGTGGTATGAACACAACATTTGTATTCCTTCTAGAGATTAATAGAAAAGTGAAGAAAAGCAACCTTCTGTACTTTGGTCTGGCCAGATGACATAGCAGAATGTTACTTTTAGTTCTATGCACCATATTGAGAGAAACCAATGATTAGGAGTATGTCAAAGCAGGTTTAGAATTCCCAAAAGAGTATACTATTGACTTGTGTTCACTGTTAGAACTGTCAAGAAAATGTTTTCAAGATACTGAAGAAGGGGTGAATGTTGAAGAATATTATATATTAGATTTATTCTAATTCCAGAAGGAAGAACCAGGAATGGAAGGTGGGCTTATTTTGAGAAGACAGACATTTTTAGGGAATAAAATGTTAAGTTATAACACAAGCATCCACCAATGGAACAGACTGAGGTAAACAGTGAATTTCCCATCAGTGAAGTTGATCAGTCTCTATCTGTTGAAGGTATTATAGAGGTGATAGTATTTTTGGTAGGCAGATGGACTACATGACTTTCAGGGGTCTCTCTCATTTTTGATATGCCATGCTTTCAAACACTGTATATGTTGTGCTCCTTTTCTGGCTCTATTACTCCCCACCCTGCTTTTCAGGTTGTTTAATCTTTTTATCCACTTTTTAATCATCTCAATTATGCACTGAAGTAAGTTTTTCTTCACAAACACCTTTGATGGACATGAAAACATCACAGGAAAGCCACCTAAGCAGATATCTTCTCAAGTTAACTTCCTTTAAGAGTGATTCCCCCCCCCCATCACTAATTTCAAATAAAACAACTACAAACTAAGATAAAAATTACTAGTGAAAATACCAAGGCAGTGGTTAATATAAAATGCACATCTAAAAACATACATACATACATGTAGTATGCTTGATCATGTCCTCGCCTATTTAAAAAGTCAATCCACATTTTTAAATGCACTGGAAATTTCCTCTGGAAATGTATTAGCTATTTCAGAGTATTGAAGATCTTACCATCTGAGTTAACTCAGACCTCCTCAGTGTTTTCAGGTAAAGAATAATAATAATCTTAAAACCCTAATGAATTGGCAACAACATAAAATCTGCCAAGAATACAAGAGCCAAACTTAAAATTCCCCACTTAGATAAGTTCTAAATAATTACTGTTTATATTCCAACTAAATTTAAAACTTCCCCCAATCTTGTGCTCCAGAAAGAAGAGTCATAAAATACAAGCACTAACCAAAAAGAGGGTAAGGAAGAACATTTAAATATTGGTGTTCTTCCTGGGAAAGCTGGGAATGGAACCACCATTTGACCCAGCTATTGCCCTTCTCGGACTATTCCCTGAAGACCTTAAAAGAGCGTACTACAGGGATACTGCCATATCAATGTTCATAGCAGCACAATTCACAATAGCTAGACTGTGGAACCAACCCAGATGCCCTTCAATAGATGAATGGATAAAAAAAAAAATGTGGCATTTATACACAATGGAGTATTACGCAGCACTAAAAAATGACAAAATCATGGGATTTGCAGGGAAATGGATGGCATTAGAGCAGACTATGCTAAGTGAAGCTAGCCAATCCCTAAAAAACAAATGCCAAATGTCTTCTTTGATATAATGAGAGCAACTAAGAACAGAGCAGGGAGGAAGAGCAGGAGGAAAAGACTAACATTAAACAGAGACATGAGGTGGGAGGGAAAGGGAGAGAAAAGGGAAATTGCATGGAAATGGAAGGAGACCCTCATTGTTACACAAAATTACATATAAGAGATTGTGAGGGGGAATGGGGGAAAAAAACAAGGAGAGAAATGAATTGTAGTAGATGGGGTAGAGAGAGAAGATGGGAGGGGAGGGGAGGGGGGATAATAGAGGATAGGAAAGGTAGCAGAATACAATAGTCACTAATATGGCATCATGTAAAAATGTGGATGTGTAACTGATGTGATTCTGCAATCTGTAATTGGGGTAAAAATGGGAGTTCATAACCCACTTGAATCTAATGTATGAAATATGATATGTCAAGAGCTTTGTAATGTTTTGAACAACCAATAAAAATAAATAAATAAATATTGGCATTCTTACTTAATATAGTGTCTTCACACACAAAACTCCTTAATTCTAAACAAAACTTTGTTTCAGAAGACAAAACTAAGGCAGAATGGTAGAAGCCAAAGAGTTGCAGATTTTGACTGAAGTTGCGACTTTTCTAACAATGAGAGCTACTGATAGAGCATTTATGAGAAAATATTCCCAGCATGAGGGCAGTTATGAGGTTGAGTGCCTATCTTTCTAAGGGCTATAAATCAAGTCCTCTCATGGTTAAAAAAAAAAAAGTCTAAAGGTATAACACTATTTTTATTATTATTACCTTTCCCATTCTGGAAAATCTTCAAGACTCTGTCTTGTAAATGTCACCAACCCAGTAGGCTCTACAAAAGCAATAAACCAAAAACACACACAAAGTTAAGTTTCAATTGTGAATTATCTGTAACAAATGAGGAAATACTAATTCTAGTACACAGACTTGGTATACTGTCCTTCAGTATCTGTGCGGGATTTGTTCTAGAACCCTCCTTGTGCATACTATAATCTGTGAATGCTCATGTCCCTGATATTTGCAAATAAACCTACACACATCCTTCTATATACTTTAAATCATTTCTAGATTACTTAAAATACCTAATAAAATATAAATGCTAGCTAGGTTGTTATACTACATTACTTAGGAAATAATGATAAGGAAAAAAAGTCTGCACACGTTCAGTACAGATGTAACTTTTTTTTTTTTTTAGATTATTTTCAATCCATGGTAGATTGAATCCTCAGATGGATCAGATACAGAGGGCCAACTATACAGCAGAACATTGATATAAAATAGTTATCCTTACATTAGGAGCATCATCTATAAAATAGTAAGCCCTTACTAAACAAAACTATACAAGTAGCAGCACAACAGAAGGATCTAAAGCTGGCACTTTTTGGTGGCATTTTAAAAACTGAATATACTTTTAAAAAGAGAACTAAAAATGCATAGTTGCTATATCATAAACAATAAAGACAATTAAATTCCAATTTTTAGACTCCTTTTGAAAGAAAAGCTTTAACCCTACACTCAAAGACTGGTGCTTTATGGTAAAGTAAAATTTTTCAAAAGGAAATTTTTGGCATGTCTTTTGGACTTAGCACAACTAAGTCCAGAGCTTAGATGATTGGCAATTACTATACTTTTAAGTATGCATATTAACTGGAAGAGGAATTACTGAGTCCTAAGAGTTTAGAGAAGAAAGATGAAATTTTAAAGGAGCAATACATTTGAAAGGCTCAAAATTAGCACAGTCGATAATTTTAGAGGATAGGATCCTTTCTTGGTTAGGATTACTTTTTTGCTTTTTAAGCCAGTGGCAAAAGCAAAAAATAAATCTGCTGGCCAGAAGTAATTTGTCTGCTTCAAATAAAAGAACAAAGTAAAAAGGCCATGCCATTTCTGTTTTCTTTTGTTAAAAGAAAGAAAGAAAGAAAGAAAAAGCTCTTAAGCACAAAGAGTGATGTCAGGAACTATTAGTGATGATGGTGTCAAGCCAAACAGAAGCTTGGCCATAATTTCATTCTTGTAGATAATTCCACATATCTTTACTCCCAAGGACAAGCAGTAACAACTCAAAAATTACATGGAGCATCTACATTAGAAAACAATTTTTGTTAACACAAGTCTTAAAATATTCTTCAGATACTAACTTTAAGACAAAAGGGTAGCATATTTAAAACTCCCAGGAGGCCAAACAATCCAAACATTAGAGAAGCAATTCTATTAATAGGAAATTAATGTCTATTTTATCATTCAGTCACTTGGCAAAGAACATTATTAAAAGTCCTTCATACATACTGAGAGAGACCACAAGAAATTCATAAATAAATAATGCTGGCAAAGCAAGAGAAAAGGCAGTATAAGGTTCTCTAGAGAAAATTACTGACAAAAATGCCTTGAGAACATGTCTGTTAGCTTTTTCCATAAAGGGGTAGAATTTACCTCAGAAGAGGGTATTTTGGTTAATCAAATACTTCTTTTAATAAAAATCACAATATGTACTATATATGAATCATCAATTTTAAACGTGACTATAAGATACTTTATCTAAAACTATATTGAAAATAATAATTCAGAAAGCTCTAAAAACTTTGACTCAAGATTTTCATTGTGAATATAAAAATATAGATGTTTAACCATAATGAAAAGTTGGTCCTGTTGAAATTATGTTTAATCAGTTCTAAAATGCATGTTGTTTCACCTATTAAGTTTCTGAAAATGTTTTTTATAACGTAGTTATCTTGCCATGGGTCTGGATTAAAACAGAATTTTCCCAGAGAAGATGGGTATCTGCTCCTTCCATCATCGGGAGGTGTCACCAAACTGAAACTACATTAAAACCTCTGTTGTAGGCCTTTACATACCACACTGTTGATAGGACTCCAGACATGATACTTGCGGTCTGTGGTTCAAATTCTCAGATATAAAATTCTCAACACGAGCCCCCCAATGCAGTGATAAAGTTGGGACTTACAAATTTCTTTATTATCCCTTTTCTTCACAGCCAGGTTAATTTTTCATTTATCCTTGATCAAGGGCCAGAACTTTGATGCTTTGTGCAACAGGTTTCCTAACAGATTCCCCAAGCCTGAGTGCTTTCTCATTCTTAGACGTATATAATGTGATGGCACTTCCCACCATCTATGATGATTAAAGCCTCTATTCAGTAGGCTCTGGACCTCAATACAACTAATCATGCTGTAGCAAATTTCTTTAAGTCCCTTTATCATATCTTCCTTAGATTACTAGTGCTACATGTTGAAAACCTATAGCAACATTTCATTTTATTTCTACAGAGACCTAAATTATCATGTACAGTGAAAAAGCCAGAAATAAAATGTCTAATTATAGTTTATTTCTTCAACCTAATTCCCAAGATTTATGATGGCACATACATTTCTAATGAAAATTAAAAACAACAATAACAAATAATTTGATTTTCCTCTGAGTATTTGAAATCCTAAAACTCACAAAGAAAATTGGCTTTCAGAGAAGGTATATATGACTTGATACCCAAGACAGAAAAGTAAACTTTGAATTACTTACTTAGATTTAGAAAAAGGAAAATTTAGCAAAAGGAAACTTATGAGGTGTTCTGGTCTCCTTTATTATCAACTTGCAGTAAAGGTAGCACTTTAAGCATATATATGCTTGTTTAATATCCCCAAGTATTCTGTGAGGTAATTATCATTATTATTTTATTTCATAGATGAGAAACTGAACCATAGATGTATTAAACTTGGTCATGTCATTTAGTTCCTGAGGTAAGAGTAACAATATTGTCCACTATCAGATAGTCATTGCCAGCATTTGTTGGACATTTACTGTTGTTGCCTCAGGTCAGTCTGGGCATCCAGTTCTAGTAAATATGGTCCAATAGAAGCAGAAAGACATGTAAACACTTACAATCCAGTTTTACAAGAACTCTACAAAGGGATTCGGGGAACCAAAAGAGATGAATGAATAGGAAACAATTAACTAATTGGCCTTTACAAATGAAGTTCAACTAGTTAATGCTTCTTTAAATAAACAGCATCCAATATACATTTCCTGTTCAATATACTTTCTTTTTAAAGTATTAATTTATTATTTTTACTCATAAAAATTCCTTCATGTATATTGCAGGTTTTATAGTATATGGGTGAGTTCAGAGTACATAGAACCCATACACACTCATAGTACACATTTATATATATCCATAACATGCATAAAATCAAGGTTATAACATTGAATCACTACTGTTCAAATGTATTTGGGGCAGTAAGGAGTACTTTAAACACAAATGTTCTTCACATGTCACTTGATTTTGAACTGTACTCATCAGTAAGAAAAATGAAAAGAAGAATGAAAGGAATTTACTTTTCTCTGTGACTTTTCGAAAGTAACAGAAAAGTGTTTTAAGCTTCTCTGGTTTCCTTGATGATCGTCCCTCAAACAACCTGGAAGAGACCAAAAATAAAAGAGGATTGGTTTAAAATGCCTTAATAATTCACAAAGTACTTAAACTTATATTGCTACTAAGTAATCACCTTCCAGAAGGTAATGGCAAAGAACTAGAAAACAGATTTGATAAAAGGGCATCTGGAGAGGACTAAAATCCACTATACCCAGGCTCCCTGAAAACTGTTGGAATCAGCCAGTACTCTCTACCCACCCACTTGTCCAATCCATTTTCCTCCTGGGAAAAGGTACCATCTAGTCTCCCAAGGTCAAGCGGAGCCAGTCAGTTAATGCACAGTATGTTCCCTGTGGCACATACTTATTTATAATGAATAATATTATTAAGCAGTTATATAACTGAACAAAAATATCTAAAAAAAATCCATATTTGAGTAGTGAAGTGAAGGGAGTATGATGGAGGGGAGAGACATAGGTATGACAAGAGACTGGGGACTGAATGTACAATTTTTGGTAATTAAGCAGATCTTGCTACAGATAAATGAGCCCTCCCAATGCTTATATGTTGAAGCTGGAATTCCCAATGTGGCTTTATTTGCAGATAGGGCCTCTGAAGAGGTGGTAAAGGTTAAATAAGGTCATAGAGTACAGCCCTAATCTTACAGAACTGGGGTCCTCATAAGAAGAGGGGGAGACACCTGGACCCTCTGCCATGTGAGAATAAGGTGAAAAGGCAATAGTCTATAAGACAAGAAGAGAGTCCTCATCTGGAACAGAATTCATTAGCACCTCGGTCTGGGATGTCTAGCCTTCAGAATTCAAAGAAAATCAATTTTTGTTGTTTAAGCCACACAAGCTATAGTATTTGTTATGGCAATTAGAGCTGACTAATATAGATCCTTTGCTTGGTTACCAAAACAGTGCCTATGTTATCCAGTTTACAGCAACCTAGATTTGCACTACTTAATTTGGTTTTCTTTGAAATGATGTGGCATTGTTATTGGTAACATAATTCAATTTGTCCTGAGGAAAGAAAAGCAGGACTTTAGAAGCATATGACCTGAATAAGTAGTTCTCTAAAAGATTTCTCACACAAAAGCAGGCTTTTGGGAATAAAATCTAGCTTTCCAAAGGCATTTAAAAATTAAAGGAAAATTCATTGGCTATAAATGATGAGGATTCTCTGCCTCTAGTCATATACTCTGACTTTAAAACCAGAAACCCTTCAAGTAAAAGTTCACTTTAATAAGTGCTGAAATAGGTAACATTTTTCATGATTAGAAGAGCAAGCTTATGTAACTATGCAGAGAAGAAAAATAATTTCATGAAAAATCCTATTGAGCAATTGAAATGAATTAAGAAAAGGGAAGGAAATGTGGATTTCAAATGATCCTGTTTACAAGGATCTGAAATCTGTATTCAGGGTCAACTTCTGGCAAAAGAATTTATATGAGTATTTCCTAAAAAGAATACTCATGTTGGGTAGCATTTTAACCTAACCTAAAATGTAACCTATTTTTAAAAATAGTTCAAAGATGCTTATGTGATAATTTTTACTCATTTAAAGAATTTAAAATATTAAAGACTCATACATAAAATGCAGTTGGCAGCTGAAAATAGGCTCTTTGAGAGTACAGGTTTCAGCTTGATTTCTTCTGCAATATGTCAACCAGTGTATAGTTTGTTTAAATCAAAATGATAGTCAAAATGAAGAAGGCACTTGGCAGTTTAATTAAACATCCTATACCAATAAATATGATTTACTAAATGAATACTTTAGGCTTCACTGCAAAATCCTTTTCTAGGCTTATTACTTATAGATGATAGCAGTATGAATACAAAAAGCAGTCACTACCTTTTTCTACAGATGAATTGATATATTGCATAATTCAATTAGAAGGGAAAAGTTCTTCTCCAATAGAACTACTGCAGAGAGAAGACAAAATGGCTGTTGCCCTTAAGGAATAATTCCCCAAACCACAAAAAGAAAGTGTCCCTAGCTTCTGTGTATGAATCAGCTGTTTGTAAAATTTCATAAAAGTCCACATATTTCACAACCATGATGACAAATTGTTAACCTCAGGATTCTCTTGGGACTGCAGATTTATTACCCTGGTGATATGGACTTTCCTAGAATATCATATTGATGTTATATCACTACAAATGAGTGTTACTTTACTAGTCCAAATCTTAAAGGAACAAATCAAGGAGAATATCAATGTATTACAATTATTTACTGCTCTATGTCTAATTTCAAATCATAATGTAACCAAAATATGCTTTCCCATCTGAGCCAAGAACTGTGTTTGGGGGGCGGGGTGGAGGGGGTGAAGATAAATTCAGAGAAGATAAAGCAGGTTTAAATCCTTATGATAATTCTCAGATTTGGCTTATTATGACATTTCAAAGAACTATGTATAGCTATCTAAATAAAACATTATCTTATTATGCAACAAGTGAAAACAGAAATACATAGGCAACAAGCATTAATGAAAGTCATCACAAGAGTGATGTTCTCATACATAATATGAGAAACTGTTGGAGTAGGAGGGAGAAAACAAAGGGTCTAAGCTTGGAAGACAAGATGATGGGGGAAGGCAAATCAAGTCTGATGTAAATGGGGATGGAGAAAGAGGGAGCCTATGAGATACAGTTACTCACAGAGAGGTGGGGGGGAAACTTAGAAAAAGGAAGCATCATCTGAGTTTTTAACTTCCCAACACCTTTCTCTTAATTTAGATTTTTAGTTTTGGGAATATATATTTGGAAGTGATTTTGACTTGGCAGCATGTATATAAATATGCACACAAACCAGGCCACTAACAACCCCTGTGCATGTAGGGAAGATTCTCTAGCATTTCACTAACTCAGAATTACAAATTATTTTTAAAAGAAACAGAAAAGGCCAGTTAGGCACCCAGACTCTTTTTCTAAACAAAACATTTTGCATTTTCAAGGGAAGAAGTCAATCAAAGGTCAGAAACTTATTAATTGGTACCTTCTTTTCATATTTATAAAGAGAAACACAGTTTAATAAAATCTTTCCCTGGATGGAATATTGATAACATTACTGGAATTGAATTCTAGACACACATACCCACGCCATTTTAAGTAAAGGATTAATTCCATTAGTATACAGTAAATCAAAACTAAAGTACTATAACCTCCACTTTAAAATAGAAGCAAGTGATAATGTGGGACCCAGCCAGAAAGTCATTTCTGGCTCTTCTGTGAGGCACTCTGCCATATGGCTCCAGCAGCATTTTCAATCCAGGGAAGGCAGATGTAAAAGCCTCCTGGGCTGACCACTGCAGAGACCCACAATTTATCTCTGACCATCTAGTTTCCATGCAATCTCAGAAGCATCAATGCTAATCACATTGGAAGCCTTTATATGAATGTTTAGGCCCTGAAAGGCAAGCAGGGGAAAAGGTCAGGGGTATTTAACATAACTAAGCAGGTCTGGAAGAACACAACAATAAATAAAAAGGGAAGACTTATTCAATTTATTGACGTCAGCCTTCCACCACTCTTGCCATTTTTCTTATTCAATCAACTAGCTACTATAACTCATTTGAGATTAAATATACTCATACACACACACACACACACACCTCTGAACTGCCAAAAATGACTCATTTTAATAGAAATTATACAAAAAAGAACACACAATAACAACAAAATGCTATATAATTAGATTACCAAATAGCTCATTAGATTAGGTACTTGATCTTTTAAGCCACATGAAAAGGGAATTTGGGGTTGTCTTCTATTTCTAAAGTGCTCTCAGAGCATTCTGCTCTTAAAAGGCAATGAGATATAATGAAAAGCACTCAGTTTGAGCAGAAGGCAGTGTTCAAGTCCTAGTTCTCTTGACAAGTCCCTTACTTACTATGGACCTTAATAGTAAGAAGCTTCCCTACCTAAAAACTTCCATAGATAGAATCAAAGTGAGCCATCAATATCATTCCTATTGTTTAGTTTAGATTCATTAAAACATATTCCATCTTATAAAAGCCCGGCTGCTAAGGAGTTCCTACAACAACTATAAGACTATCACAGGCCTACCTGCTTTAATTCATTTTCAGTATTCTGCTATCCAAAAAAAAAAAAGTCCATTAGGCTTTTCACTAAGGTTCAAGAAGTAGTAATTCTGTTCATTCAAAGGGAGCTGTATAAGAGGGTGGTTAAGGGACACTGCTTTTAGAAGCAGACTGTTTCTTGAGTTGAATCTAAATTTTACCAGTTACTGTGTTAACTTGGTGAAACTAACAAACCGTCTCTAATCTTCCATCTCCTCTAATCTGAAAAATGGAAATAACAACAACTAATCAATACCTAATTTAAAGTTGATGTGAGGATTAAGTATGAAATAATTTAACAGTGATTAGCACATGGTAAATGCTTAACAAATATTATCTATTATTACTGGGAAACATTCTCAAGCTAGAAGATTTCAGATAATGTCAAGTAAACTGAGGTACTTGGGCTAAAATAAGATATTATATAATACCCAGCAAAAAGTCAATATACATTTGTATAAAGTGCTTACACTGTTCTAATCTATATTCCTTTCCTTAAGAAAAATGTCTGAGCCTTGTTTTTCCTCAAGCCTAACAGGTAAACACTTGGCCGATCTGCTTAGTCTTCAGGATAAATCACCATGAACAATGAAAAAGATAAAATCACCATTGCCAAGAAGCCCTAGAGTTTCCCTGTCAGAGTTTAGTTGGTTATGAAAATTTAACAGTGGTCCATCTTATGCTCTGCTTGTAGCCCTTGCTGCTCTGCCACTGTGACTTATTTTTTTAAAAAAAATGTTTTGTTCTCTTCCTTTCTCCCTCTCTTCCCTAATCTCTCCCCCTCTCTAATCTCTGGGGAAACAGGATTACCTTTCTTCTCCATCCGAGACAGAGCACACACCCACCATAGGAACTAAGTATTCAGACACTGAGAATGGCACCAGAAATGACTATCTTCCCAAATTAACAAGTGAATTGCAATTCTGATAAATAATAAGTGGAATATAGCCTTTGAATCACCTCTTTAAAAGCCCCCCATTCCCCTGATGGGCAGAATCACAGCCTCTGGGACAGGAGTCCCCTGTGCTTCTCCTTTGCTAGCAAAGCAATAAACATCTTTTTTTTTTTTTTTTGGTCAAAACCATGTCCTTGTTATAGGATTGGCATCTGGGACAAGGACTGAGCTTTTGATAACAAAAGTATAATAACTGGTTTATAATACTATATGTAATAAAAAGCAGGAGAGAAATGGGAAAAAAAAACAAAACCAAAAAATGTCAAGCCTCCAATATCCAAGCTGATGAGATATAATTGCATAAGAGGCAGCATTCCTAAGAGCTAATTCAAAGTTAGCATCCTCATGGAAACTAACAACTCTATAAAGTTGCATTCCAAGTTTTGCAACCTGTGATCTAAGGAAATCTAATTTCAAATATCCTTCAAAGTGCTCAAACTAAAAGCATAGTAATATTTGCAATTATTATATGTCATAGCAAAGCAACAAAACTTCTTTTTCCTTTTTCTCAAAACTGCATCCTTACTTTTCAGTAACAAAAGGAGTCATGGATCTTTGGGGAAACGGTTGATTCCAGGACTGGGACACAGAAAATATAGGATAAACCTAGAATATTTTGAGTCCAGAAAAAAAGGTAATGCTCAAAAAAAAAGAATGGGGACTTGTCAAAGAAAAGTCCTGAAGGAGCCCTAATAGCCAGAGCTAGAAAAATTTTAGCAGCAAAAATGAATAATGATTGTAATATCAATGAATCCATTTTGATAGTAAAAGGGACAGTTCTTCCTTGTAAGAGTGCCTTTACAGTGGAAAAACCCAGCAGACATTACCTTAAGCAGCTGATCACCAGTGCTAAGATGAATCATTAGCCCACTAAAGTGATGAACTAAGAACACAAGATATTTCTGTGGTATTTCTGCCCAAAATGTATGACCTCATTCTATTTGTGAAAGAATATCAGCCAAATACAAAACATTCTACAAAATAACTAATAAGTAGCCTTCAAAAGTATCAAAGTCATAAAAGAAAATAAAAATCTAAGGAACAGGTTGGAGGAGATCAAGAAAACAAATGCAATATGGGATGCTGGGCATAATCCTGGAATAGAAAAAAAGGAGTAGAAAAACTGGCAGAATGTAAGTAAGGTTGGTAGTTCAGTTCACAGTACTACATCAAATGTTAATTTACTGATTTTCATCACTTAACTATGGTTACAAAAGATGTTAACATAAGGTGAAACTAGGTGGAGTTGCATACAGGAATTCTGGGTATTTTTGTAACTTTTCTGTAAGTCCAACATTGGTTTAAAAAAGTGTGTTTTTTTTTAAAGTTCATTTAAAAGGCAAATTAAAATAAATGGTTACTGCACCATGCTATGTTTAAAACAAAAACAGTATGTAAGACGAAAATGACTTTTTGGTTTGTTCCATGACCATACCTCCTACTTGGCACACTACCCACACTGATCCACCCTCAGGGTTGGGAGATGGGTGATCAAAGGTGGCGGAGGAAGGCATTATACACAACCTAATGGAAAAGAGGAACACATAACAATTTTCTGAAGACCCATTAGGTATTAGGGAAGAAAATTCACATTCTGTTCATAGATACCATAAAGAAAATGCTCAAATGAAGAGAGAAAAAAGACTTGGAGGATAATGGATCAGAGAATGGGAAGGATGGGAAAAATGATATTCATTTGCTAAGAAGATACCTTATTCTCACTTGGGAAAACTGACAAAATCTGAAGCTTTATCAACACTTTCATAATGTGCTAATTTAGTCAAAAATCATTTGTACATTTCTTTGTCTTCCATTAAAAAATATTACATTGATAATCATGTCAAAGTCACTTTTCATTTTAAGTATATTTTTCAAGCCTCATGATTTTATACTCCTTACAAGATATTTACAGAAATGACTTTCACTCCCACTTTAATATTATTTCAGCATATAAGGAATATAAAGTACAATAAATATTCCTGTGAATAGTCAAACTAAGGCATGTGGAATCCAGAGTATTCAGATGAGGAAGATAATCTGAGAAGGTGGAAAGGACATGGGCATTGTAATACTGAGATGAAATCTCAGTTCTGTGACTTACTGGCTCCTGGATCCCAATCAAGTTCTTTACCTCTATGAACTTTAATTATCTTGCCTGCAAAATGGTAAAAACATCACTTAACTCTTAGTAAAGATGAAATCAGATAATTGTACATAAAATGCTTAGCCCATGGCAAATTATTCAAAATTATTGTTCCTTCCACTCTTCTCTATTTCACTGTTAAAGAAGTGTTCTGAAAACATACCGATTAAAGTTAATGTCTGGGTAACTAGAATACTCCGATTTCATTTTAGCATTTCGTCGGGGAAATGTGCAGAAAAAAGCATTAGCTAAAAGACTGGCAATCTGTTCCTGGGACATTGTGATGGAATGATTCATCTTCTGTTTCAGGAGCGGTATTGGCTGATGGAGGAAACAAAAAATACAGACAAGAAAAGCAATAATTAGTTTAGCAATTTTGAAGGCAGAAGCACCAAATTGCATTTGCTAAATTAAGGCAGGAATAATTTCAGGCCACTCCTGAATCCTTAAATCAACAATATTGTTAAAGCCAAGGGCGGCTTATCAGGGATGATTGAAAAAATGTAGTTGTTTGACAAACTGCAGATTTCTAACCAATAACAATGATAGTGAAAAGAACACAAAACATTACTTAACTAAAGTGCTTAACCAAGTAAGTAGAAAAACATTACCCATGTAATAAAAAATTAAAACAAAAGATAAAACAAAAAAAATACACTGAATTTAGGTATTATTACATAAGTTAAATATTATTCTTATACAAAAAAATTGTCAGAGCAATATTTCTTATTCCTAATAAAATGACTTAAGGAAAATAATTGAAAACACAGTTCCTCTTATTCTAAATCACATCGTACAAGTGACAATTTCTTTATGAGATCCAAATACAATTTTATTAAAGAAATTAATAGAACATGCAAAAACTTATGTATAATTTATAACAAGATAGGCATTTCTTACATAATCAAACATCCCAAATCAAGAAATATACAATAGAACATTTTTCTTTCAAATATTTTATGTCTAAAATGTCTTCTACTTGCACCAAACCCAAATTCATTGACTTCCACTATCAATACAATCCATAGGACCTGAGAATTATATTCAGTGTATTTTATTCTATTTTTAAATGTTTAAATGTTTGTAAAAGATACACCAGTACAACCAAAGACATACTTCCAGCTTATTGGAAGAACAAAGTTGTTTTCATTCAGGAGAAAAAGCTGGGATTCATGAATTGATTTGGTTCTACCGAGTGACTTATTTTTGCTTACAAATTTAGATGTTTTTGAATCACAAATATGTCATTAAATGAAAAATAGAAACTTTGTGTCCTATAGCATGAGGGAGAAAAGAAGTGATTCATGCCTAAAGGATAGATACAGTTGATTATGAACTACACACTGAATTTAAAAAGCATTTAACTGAACACCACACAAGACCCATAAAGAGGCCAGGCACAGTGGCACATGCCTGTAATCCTATAGCTCAGGAGGCTAAGGCAGGAGGATCATGAGTTCAAAGTCAGCCTCAGCAAAAAAGCAAGGCACTAAGCAACTCATTGAGACCTTGTCTCTAAATAAAATACAAAAAAAGTCTGAGGATGTGGCTCAGCGGTCAAGTGCCCCTGAGTTCAATCCCCAGTTCCAAAAATAAAAAAAGACTCCCCCCAAAAAAGGATCTCTCTTCAAGGAGAATATAAAGTAAAGACATAAAATAAAAACAATGTGGGAAGTATATTTGAGTGCTACAGGATAAACTATGCTCTGCTGGTAAAAGGCAAGAAAGCCTCAGAGGGAAAAAAGTAAAGTCAAAAGCTATAAGGTAATGAGAGATTTTACAAAGTAAGGAAAGGAGAGAACAGAAAATGAATAAACAAGAATATAACCGAACAATTTCCAAGAGAAGCACTAAGAAAAGTTGTTTTAAACAGTATTTCCTTCAGTCAGGCTTAGTGGCACATATTTATAATCCCATTTACTCAGGAGGCTGAGGCAGGAGGATTATAAGTTCAAGGCCAGTCTCTGAAACTTAGTGAGACCCTGTTTCAAAATATAAATTAAAAAGTGCTAAGGATATAACTCAGAGGCAGAGCTCCCTGGATTCAATTCCCTTTTGGAGAGAGAAAAAATAAAATTCTTGTCTAATGTAAAACTTTTTTTTTTTTTTTTTTTTTTTTTTTTGTGGTAATACTAAGAATTGAACTCAGTTCATTTTGATTTCTTTATTTTGAGACAGGGTTTTGCTAAATTGCCCAGCTGGCTTCAACCTCCCAAATAAACTGGGACTATAGGTATGTACCACCACACTGGGCATAAAATTTCATTTAAACACAATGTATTACTGAGGTAAATTAAAGTTATATAGCCCTGAAAACATCTGAGTTAAAGGCTAATAACTGTAGCAGGCTGAAAACATTCACTGGTTTTCTACTGAAGATGGCATGGTCCCAAGTAGACATCTGGACAGGTGTGGATAGTTTTGGGTTCTTCCAATGACTATGCTTATGGTTTTGAGGCATGCTATGGGACAGGGCATCCCACCCAATTAGAAACATTTCAACCCACAATGTTCATAGGGCCCTGTGGGAGTAACAGTATTAAAGAATCCTGCTAGCATCTAGCAAAAAGGGGCTACCCAAAAAATAAAAGACAAAGGCAAATTCAAGCCACTATTGTGAGAAACACGGGAAGAAAACATGAAGAACAAAATAACAATCTTCTATGTAGGGCTGAAAATATGTTCATGAATTTTTCGATATTTTGATACTTTTCCCTTTAAAAAGTGAAAACCCCTATCCTTGAGTATGATTTAGATTTAGTGACCAGATACTAATAATTAAAAACTAGTGGCAGCAACACTGGGTACTCTGGGAAACTTTGTCAAAAAGGTACTACAGCTTCCTCAGTCTCTCTCTTGGAAGAGGATACCCAATAAGCAAACAGAAAGGTCCACATGAACTCATCCTGCCACCAGCCATGTGAGTAAGCCAACTAAGTGGGCCTTCTAGCCCCAGTTGAGCCTTTACAAAACCATAGCCTTGGCCAACATCCTGACTATTAACTACAAGAGAGACTCTGAGCCACAGCTTTTCAGCTAAGCTGCTCCTAAACTCATGACCAATAAAAACTGAGATGATACATGTGAATTGTTTTAAGACACTATTGAGGTCATCTGTTATGTAGCAATAATATCTAATTAATACATTCCAAACAAAATAAAGCAATAATGAATTATTTTATTTTTTTTAAAAAAGTACCATAAACTCATTGGTTTAACAATATATCACTTTAGAGGACGGTAAAGGAGTGTATAGTATTAAGCTGTTTTGAAAATAAAATATCCCAATTCTATTATTATACTTTGAAATAATGATTAATTTTTTTAAAGACAGAGACTGTTTAAACAAAAAGAGGAAAAGAAGTCTAAGTAAACAAATGTCCACAATGTAAACTGAAGCTCAAAAATTGAACACTGCATCTTTAATGTCATTTTGTAGTATTCATTCTAGCCTCTAACCTTTCCCTTAACATAGCAAAATTATCATATTCTTGGGAAGAAACTGTTCCTCACCTTTCTCTTTACCATTCTTCTGACTTTGACCATGAGAATTTAAAAAACATCCAACTGTAAGTCTTAAGAAAGCTACAAAGGGGCTGGGATTGTAGCTCAGTGGTAAAGAGACAATGGATTCGATCCTCAGCATCACATTAAAAAGAAAAAATAAACAAAGACATGCTGTCCACCTACAACTACAAAATTAAAAAGAAAAAAAAAAAGACTAGTGAGGAAGTTAAATTCACTAACCTGGGTGCAAATATTTGGCAGACAGAGTGCAATTTTCACCATATCAGGCAAAATGGATTGGTATAAATGTTGAGCTTCTGCTTCTTCAAGTACCTGAAAACCAACAAAACATGTTATGTGAATAATAATAAACACTGGGTAATAACCAATGAACAAATATTTGTTATAAAATTACTAATTTATTTTTCATGAAAGCCCATAATAAGACATTATCATCACTACCAAACACATGTAGAATCACACTAACTAAAGTACCAATAAACTTACAAATTTATTTCCTTTTATATATAATATACCTTAATGCTCCCCCAAAACAAATAACCCCCCAAATCAAGTATCTTTCACATCAACCTTAATTATCAAATACAATACTTGTAAATGAAAAAGAGTACATTCTGCCCTTGACTACTCCAAGTGAAAACCAATGACTCTCTCAGAAGCTCTAAAAGACCCATTGAACTTCAGAAGTTTATAACTTAAAGCAATCACAATAAAAGCTACACTAATTACTTCAAAGCATATAGTATATACCAAAATGTAATTTTACCGGGTAGGAAACAATGAGGTTTCCTATGATCTTAGAATTTTCCCTTTCTAGGTATACTTGGGAAGTTAAAATCACAATTCCCATATCATAATTTGAAATAAAATAAATTAAAAATTTCCATCTCTGTAAGCAAGCGAACATGAGACAACTGTTACTTTAGGGGAAAACAAAAAGTTGTACAAAAGAAGAAAAGCAATAATAGCCCAGAAATAAATAGTGTTTACAAAATTCTATTGAAAAAAATAGGAATATGATAATTAGGGTGGAAAAATGAGGAGGCAGCAGTAAGGCTTATACTAATGGTGATGGGGAAATGGGAATTTATGCTAAGACCTAAATTCTTAAAGGGAAGTCAACACACTATAAAAAACAAAAACAAAAGGAGTTCACAGTAGTCAACATGATTGCCTCTTCACATGATTGCCTCTTTAACTCTGATAAAAATAAAGGCTAGGCCGGATGCAGTGGTGTATGCTGTAATCCCAGATATTTAGGAGGCTGAGGCAAGAGGAACATAAGTTCAAGACCAGTTTGCACAATTTATCAAGACCCTGTCTCAGAGTAAGATTTCAAGAAAGGGCTGGGGAAGTAGCTGGTGGTAGAGTGCTTGCCTAGCATGCATGCCTAAGTCCCTGATTCAATCCCCAGTGCTGCAAAAAAACAAAAACAAAAAACCCAAAACACTTAGAAGACATTCTACTACTTTAAATATTTGCTTTCCTGTATCTGAATATAAATACATTTTAATATATTAAAATACTTGTTTAAAAAACTCAAACTCTTCCTGAATATAACTTATCTTTTTGCTTTTTTAAAAACTTTTTATTTTGAAGTAATTATAGATTCAAAGGATGTTGCAAAAATAGTATAGAGAGGTTCAGTATACCTCTCACCCAGCTTCCCTCAATGATTAGATTTTATACAAGTATACCACACAATCAAAACAAGTTAATTAATGCTGGTACGATATTTATCATTCTATACCATTTTATCATGTGTGTATATTTATAAACCATCACCAAAATCAAGATACAGAAGTATTCCATTACAATAAAGATCTCATACTACCCATTTATAATTACTCATTTTCTTCCCCCCATTTTTCCTAACCCTTAGCAACCACTAATTTGTTTTCCATCTCTATAACTGTCATGTTACACAAATAAAATCAGTTTGTTTTCTTTCAAATTGATTTTTTTATTCAGAATGGTATCCTTGAGATTAATTCAAGTAATTTTAATTATCAATAGTTCATTCTCAGTCCTTGCATTCCATAATATAAATACCATATAGTTTGTAAAGCCTTTCACCAACTGAGGAGCATCTTGCTTTCAGTTTTGGGCATTACAAATGGCTATGGTTTGGATATGGTTCAAGTATGTCCCCCAAGAGTTCACAGGTTGTGAGAGTGGTCCTCATTGTAGTAGTAAGACCTTCAGGAGCTTGAGCCTATTGGGACATCACTAAGAGTGTGAGCCTTAGAAGGGATTATTAATGTAGTTTTCCTGGGACCCTGAGTTAGTTGAGAGAGTTGTTATATAAAAGAAATAAGGCTGTTTCCTGGTCTCTCTAGCTTCTTGTGATCTCTCTGGTCTCTTTATATACTGCCCCCATAGTGCTCATTTGCATGTGAAACAGCCAAAGGGACCCTCACCAGAGCTGAACCAATGCCAGTCTTTGAACCTCCAGAACTGTAAGCTAAATACTAATGGAAAACACAAATAAAGCTGCCTTTTACTCTGAAAATGTGTCATTTCTCTTTCTGCTTTCAAGATTTTTTCTTTGCTTTTAAAGAAATATGACTAGGATATGTCTTACTGAGAATATCTTTGGGTCTATCCAGTATGGGGTTCACTCCACTTCTGAATCTGCAGGTTTATGTGTTTTGCCAAATTTTGAAAGTTTTCAGCTATATTTTCTTTGAATATTTTTCCAGTCCTACTATCTTTCTCCTCTCTTTCTGGTATTTTAATGACATGAAGGTTAGATCTTTTATTATAGTCACATGGGTCTCTACACTATTCTGTTTTGTCTTTTTCTCTCTGTTAGTCAGATCAGTTCTTTCCTGTTATGCCCACTCTCCAATGAATTCATAAACAGCATTTTAAATTTTTTTCAGTTAATGGAATTTTCAATTCTAAAATTTCCACTTAGTTGTTCATAGCATTTATTTCTTGTTGGGACTCTGTTTTGTTTGTTTCAAGCATGATATTAATTGCTCATGGAAGCCTTTTAGTGCTTCAAAGGCTTTGTGCTACTTCTTTCCAGTCCCCATGTTTTCTGATGAGAAATCTACTATCATTAAAATATCTGTGGTGGCTGCTTTAAAATCCTAACTAGATAATTCTTACACCTGTGTTATCTCAAGAGTTGGTGTCTATTCATTTTCTTTTCTCATTTCAGTTGGGATTTTCCTAGTTCTTGATGATGAATTATTTTTTATTCATACTTTTAATTTGGAAACTTGGGGTATGATGTTATGAGACTTTGGATCTTACTTAAATCTTTTATATATAAAGCAGAATTTCTGTGATACTTGGCCAACAGAAAGGGATAGCATCCATTACTTCTAGGTGGATATGAAAATTCAGGTTCCCCAGTTGGCCTTCACTGCCTATGCTAGGGAGGACAGAGGAGGCAACTTGATATGCTGGGTGGAGACTACAGGCTCTTCACTAGGCCTGTGCTGAGAGCACTATAAACCAGGGTCCCACAGTCCTAGCAGTTCAGCCTTCTCTCCACATTTCAGAATCATCTTATATTTGTTCTTTATACTGTGTTTTAACTGTATTTAGCGGAAGGGATAGGGAGAAATGCCTATTCAAAAATTTCAACCTAATAACACTTAATCAAGTGTCTTAATATGCTGATGGTTTCTTTTCCTTTGGTTACTTGTCCTTGTCTTTTAAAACTGACACATAACTAGCTGCTGCTATGCCTCTGCTGACAAGCTTTACAATCTCATTTTTTAAAAATATTTATTTTTTAGTTGTAGTTGGACACAATACCTTTATTTTATTTATTTATTTTTATGTGGTGCTGAGGATCAAACCCAAGGCCTTGCAAGCTAGGTGAACACTCTACCACTGAGCCACAACCCCAGCCCCACAATCTCATTTATTTAATGAAGCATTATTACATGGTACTTCTTCACAACTGTCAACAGCTATGTCCAATGCTGCTTTGGAAACACAAATGAAAATATAAAAAAGGTCATCTGAGAACATAGCCAACTCAACCACTGCTTGATTTTAAATGCATAATTTAAAATATCAGCATGATCTTAGACCTGAACATATTAGTATCTTTAGGCACATTTTACATTTTAACAAAATATTTATTAAATCTAATCTGTACATACAAACAGGGATGCAACAGAAAAAAATAAATTTTTTTAAATGTAAATCATCACTTAACTTCAAGAGAAGCAAAAAAGATGAAAAGATTTAAAAAACTGAAAATAATTATAAAAATAATGAACAAAAGGAAAAAAAGAAATTTTAAAGAAAAAAGGAAGAACCCTTGGCCAAGTATTGTATATCAATTCAATATGATTTTTGATGATGACTTTAAGGAATATAATCATGTATATTATGGTAAAAAGGAAAGCTGTATCAAATTTTCCCACAAATAAAGCCCTGCTTTCTATTGGAGAGTCTGCCCAGATAATTAAATTTATGTGGTGTTTCTGTGTGTCTAAGTGTGTGCTCATGCACTTTTACAGACTTTTTACTATAGTCCCACAAATTGGTTATATGTATGTTCCATTCAAAATTAATAAAACAAAATTTAAAATTTTCCATCTCCTTTCTTAATATTATAGATTTGTTCAATTATTCAATTGTTTGGTAAACAAATATTTGAATATCTTGTGCCAAGAGACAGAAGAACAGTAAATAACTGACCTCACTGACCTCATGAATCTCAAGATACAAAGCCCAAATTCTCTCTCTGTGACCCCCAATACATCAGCCCTAACCTTGAAAGACAGTAATAACTGTCTCACCACAGTGAGGAGGCCCTTTTTCTTTTTTCCTTCAGCGAACTAAAACATGGACAAACTATTAAAAAAGAGTAACCAAATTTGCCAGATGTTGAAAACATAGATGATTTAGATATCTATAAACATAAAAATAGTAAGAGCTATTTACTCAGTTTTTCTTTCTTAGAATATTTGGTCAACTAAATCTGTTAACTACTCTTTAGTAATTATTGAGGATGTACTTGCACATGTCTTAAGTTTTGCCTGATGTACAGAAAAGTACTAAATAAATATTGACAAGTAAACTTTGAATATGTGAAATTTGTAGCTAGTAAAATCAGAAAACCATTGCCATTTAAATAAAGGAGATAATGTCGATAGATCTTCTTCAAATAGTTCACAGCAAACAGCTTGTAAAAAATAACCAATCACAAATCAACAAATACAAGAAACACCACAAATCAATTTTCTCTGCTGGACTAAACCTAACAAGATACTAGTACAATTCTGAAAAGTTACTAAAATTTTTTAATGAAAAAATATCAAAATTTACATAAAAGGTCTAAGACATCTAACTTTATTGAACAATTTTCAATATAAAAACACATTTTTCCAAAATCTATATTAAAAAAAAATGGATCCTAACAGAACCACTATTTATACCTAAGTCTTTCTCTTCTTACATAGGTGCATTTATCAATTGAAATGATAGTTTAAACAATTTAGTATTTTTTTAACCTAATTTAACAATAAAAACATTTTTTTCTTCTTCTTCTTTTTTTTTTTTTTTTGGTACCAGGGATTGGATCCTGGGGTGCTTAAACACTGAGCCACATCCCCAGTCCTTTTTTTATTTTTTATTTTGAGACAAGGTCTTTCTAAGTTGCTAAAGCTGGCTCTGAATTCACAATCCTCCTGACTCGGCCTCCTGAGTTGCTGGGATTACAGGTATGTACCACCACACCACACCCATCTAAAAGCATTTTTCACTTTGCTATGTGGTCCCCATAAACATCACTAAAAAAATGTGTTTTTAAAGTCATGTGTTTTCACTGTATAAAATCAACATAAACAAAAAGAACATAAATATCACCCACAAACCCATTGGGAGACATTTATTGATAAGCTTTAGAACACGTCCTTGCCAGCTACCATCTACCCATCCAATAAAGTCTGTACTTTGTTTTCACTTAATAGTGAACTTTCCCCACATAAATAAACAAAACTCTAGCGCTGTTGTTGTTGTGTCTGTTTATTTGTTTGTTTTGTAGGGCTGGGATAGAACCCAGGGCTTATTCATGCTAGGCAAGGTCTCTGCCATTGTGCTACATCACCACTTTTAATAGTTGGGTATTATTCTATTTTTTGGCCAAACTATGATCTATTTCTAAAAATTCTCTTATGATGGGCTTATAGGATATGGTCAGTTTTACACTGTTATAATTATCACTGCAATGAATTTCCTTGTACATACATCTTTATGCATCTGTTAAATAACTCTGTAAGAGAAAATACTACATCAAACAGCTTGGGCTTTTTATAAAGACTTTTGATATATGCTGGTCTTACAGAAAGGATCTACTGGTTCATATTCCTACTTAAGCTGGATAAGAAATTACTTAACTCCATACCTTTAATACTGCATATTCTCACATTCTTGTTATCTCTGCAATTTGATGGGCTGAAATGTCAATTCACTATTACTTCATGTTTCTTTGATTACTAATGATTTTAACTTTTAATCCTCATCTATTCAAGCCTTTCTGCGATGACCCCTTACTTCTATTATTTTTTAATGGGAATACAGTCTTGCCTTAAAAGTGCCAGTCAGGGGCTGTGGTTGTGGCTCAGTGGTAGAGCACTTGCCTTGCACATGTGAGGCACTGGGTTCAATCCTCAGCAGCATATAAAAATAGATAAACAAAATAAAAGTATTGTGTCCAAATACAACTAAAAACATATAAAAAAAAAAAAGAAAGAAAAAGTGCCAGTCAGATGAAGTCAAAGCTCTCCTTGACTTCTCCAACAGATGAAGATCTCCTCCCTAAATGTCTTGTGAAAATTTATATGTATCATATAAACACTCAGTTTTGTGTTAAGTTTTAAATACAACATTTTTCTTCCAACTTTTTTTGCAGTAAGAGAAACATTAGAATTTCTTCTAATGCTCATGCTATAGTAGCATGACAAATGGTAGAGATATGCCATAATTCTTTTACTCATTCCCCATTGATGGTTACCAATTTCCCCAACAATATGAAAAATTGAAAAATACAGCAAAGTTAAAATATACAGAACAATTAGTTTCTACAATTAACATTTTACTATATTTTCTTTTGTCATGCTTCTGTACATTCATTAATCTATTTTTAAGTAAGTTGTGAGTACTGGTACATTTTACTCCAATCATTTCTACCTACATAATCAATAACTAGAATTCAATATTTGTTTATGGATATTTTTCTTCTGAAGTAAAATTTACAACTAGTGAAATAACAAATCTTAAGTGTACCATTCAATTAGTTTTCACAACTCTGTGTATATCTATGTAACACAAATCCCTATCAAAATGTGACACTGCCATTTCCCTAGAAGTTCCTCATGTCCCTTCCCAGACACCTCTTGCCCCATATATCTCAGAGACTACCACCATTCTAAACTTTTCTACCACAGCTTCCTATTGGCTTTTTAATTCTTACTGTAAACACAGCACATGTATTATTTTGAAAAAGGCTTTTTAAAATCAGCACAATGTCTCTGAGATGTGTCTATGTCATGTTTATCAGTAATATGTTCCCTTTTAGTATTTTATTCCACGGTATGACTATACTACCATTTGTTTATTCATTCTCTTGTTGATAGACACTTGATTTGTTATGAGATGCTGGCTGTTATAAGTTGTTATAAACATTCTTCTATGGATTGTGTCTATATTTTTTCATTTCTGTTGGGTACAGAAAGGAATGGAATTAATGGACAATAAGATAAATGCATGTCTAGTCTTAAAAAAAAATAGCAACACCTTCTCCCAACATGGTTCTAGTTTTAATTTTAGCCTTTCTAGTCCCTACATACTAATAGCTCATTGTCACTTTAATTGGTACTTCCCCTATAATAAATAATACTGAACACCTTTCAATGTGCTTATAGGCCATTTATAAATCTTCCTTTCTTAATTATCTTTTACATACTTTTGCTCATTTTTAAATGTGGTTGTACTTTATGTACTCTGGAAAGAAATTTATCAGACAAATATTTTGCAAATATTTTTCTTTTGTGCTTGCCTATTTCATCTTCTTTGACAACTACTTTTTATTTTGGTTCTTTTTTTGTGTGAAACTGAACCCAGGACCTCGCACATGCTAAGCAAGCACTCTAACACTGAAATAACAGTCCCAGAACTTTTCAAGCTTTATTTTGAGACACAGTCTCATTAAGTTGTCCAGGATGACCTCAAACTTGAATCCTTGCCTTAGCTCCCAAGTAACTGAGATTACAGGCCTGAGTCACCTTGCTGAATTTTTCTCTTTTATGTTTAATGCTTTCCATGTCTGAAGAAATCTTTGCCTATCCCTGAGCCATGAAGATATTTTCTTCTAGAAGTTTCATAATTTTGGCTTTCCTATTTAGAATTATTTTCTGTGGAAAAAATAAAAAAGAATTATTTTCTACACATGATGTGTGGGAAGCAATAAAGTTATTCCCTCCCCCCACCCCTTTCAATCTATATGAGATTTTCAGTTTTTCTAACACCATTTGTAGAAAAAACATTTATTTCCTCATTGGATTTTGCCTTAACACCTTTGTTAAAAATCAAGTGATTGTATAACCAAGGGTCTATCTCTGGGCTCATTACTCTATTCCATTGATCAACTTGATTCTTATGTTAATAACACACTTTTTAAATTTCCTTTGGCCGCTTTTAGAAAATGTCACAAACTGTGTGGTTTAAAAACAACAAAAATTTATTCTATTATAGAAGTCCAAAATCAAGGGGCCAACAGGGTCATGCTCTCACTGAAAGTTCCCTGTTTCTTTTTATATATAATTCTTATATATAAATATATATAAATAAATATATATTTTTTCTTATATATACATATGTGTGTGTATATATATATTTTTTAATTATAGTTGGACACAATACCTTTATTTTATTTATTTTTATATGGTGCTGAGGATCAAACCCAGTGCCTCCTACGTGCTAGGTGAGCGTTTAACCGCTAAGCTAACCCCAGCCCCAGTTCCTTGTGTCTTCCTAGTTTCAGCTAAGTCCTGCCAATCTTTGGGTTTACCTGGCTTTCAAATGCATCACTCCAATCTCTAACCCCCTAAGCACCCCACACCCCATCATTCTTCTTTACTCATTTATCTCTGTGCCCTCTCATTTTCTTATAAGGATATCAGTCACCACTTTTATGTATATCCCCATCCAGAATGACCTAATTTTTACTAGTTACATCTACAAGACTACATTTCCCCAAAAAAGCCATGTTCTGAGATTTCAGGTGGATATGAGTTTTGGGGAATACTATTCAATTCACTACACATACACTGTCTTGGTTACTATAGTTTAATGAATTTACAGAGCAGTTAATAAGTCTGCCAACTTCTTCAACTTGTTTGAAATTTCTTTGCACATGCTAGTTCCTCTGTGTTGGGAAATAAGTTTTAGAATCAGTTTTGCATTTCCTACAAAAAAAAATCTACTTGCTGTTATGACTGGAACTGAACATAGAGAGGACTGATAATTAATCAACTTGAGTTATATTCATGGGCTTGGTATATTTTCTTCTATTAAGGTTTTCTTTAATTTATCTCAGCAATGTTTTATAGTCTTGAAGGGACAGGTTTTAAACACTCTTTGTTAAATTTATTTCTAAGTATGTTGTTTCTTATTTTAATGTGTGCTGTTTTAATAAAATTTTTAAAATTAATATTTCATTTACCTCTAGCATATGAAAATATAATGATTTTTTGTACACTGACCTTATGTTCTGCTAAATAAAGACCCTTATTAGTTCTGGTTATTGTTTTCTAGGGTACTTCAGTTTTCCTATATAAACAAACATGTCAACTGTAAATAAAAACAGCTTTCTAGGAAAGAGATGTAGCTCAGAGCTAGAGCACTGACTTAGCATACATGAGGTCCTGTGTTTAATTTCCAGTACTAAACAGAAACAAACCAAAAAAAAAAAAGAAAAGAAAACAGAAACAGTTTTACTCTTCGTTTCTGATTTTCAAACATGTTATTTGTTTTTTTTTACCTTTTTGTATTGGTCAAGATTTTCAGTATTATATCACAGAGAATGAAGAGAGTAGACACCTTTGCTTTCTCCTTTTTGGAAGAACATTTTAATATTTCACCATTAAGTATGATTTTAGTAGAAGATTTTTTCATAGATACTGTTTATCAGATTGAGGACATCCTTTTTGTACTAGTTGCTAACAGTTCTCCCTAAATTTTGTCAAGTGTTTATTCTGCATCTATTGAAAAAAATCTTCAAATGACACCAACCTTGCATTTCTGGGATAAATCAGACTTGGTAATGATGGAATCTGATTTATATATTACTAGTTCAATCAGCTAATATATTGTACAATGTTTATCACTTACTAGTATCAGAGGTATACTGACTTTATAAATTAGTTAGAAAGTGTTCCCTCCTCCTGTATTTTTTCAGAGTTTCTTAAAAATTAGTTCAACATAATCTTTGAATGTTTAAAAGACCTAATCAGTGAAAACACCTGTAATCCCAACAATGTAGAAGGCTGAGGCAGCCTTAGCAACTTAATAAGACCCTTTAACAACTTAGCAATACCCTGTATCAAAACAAAAAATAAAAAGGGCTAAGGATGGAGCTCAATGCTATGGCTCCCCTGGGTTCAATCCCCAGTACCCTAAATAAATAATAGAGAACAAAAACAAAAACATCTGGGCCTACATAGTAACTAATTTTTAACTGCACTTATTTTACTGGCTATTAATCCTCTGTCTCTCATAAATGTTAAAATATTGCCTATCATAAAATCACCATTCATTTTTATTATCTTTATTTTTAAAATAAATAAAAAGCACACTTGGTACATTCATAGCACTGATCCTTTTCTAGTGTTATCTTCTATTCTATCAGTTATGTACTATACTCTAGTGATACTGAAAAGTTTGCAGCTCCTTACTTTACCATACTGACGGTAAATAACTATGAACAAATCACAACCTTTTGAGCCTGTTTTCTCACCCATAAAACGAAAATATTGCAGAATCAAAAACTTTTTAACGAAGAATAACTACTATTACGATGATGATGCATTATTTTACCTTCTATTTACTACTATTAAACCACTAATTACACCTTCAGACTTAATTGACATTTCCCTGTGAACCTTCCCTGACTTGTCTAATTACTCCTTCCTCTATGACTCTGTAGTCAAAACACACCTATAACAGCACTTATTATAGTTCAATATATTTATTTATTTACATATTTTTCTTTCCTTCTCTAATCTGTGAAGCATTCACAAATGTAGGGATTGTGGTTTAAGCATACTGCATTCCAGTATCAAGCAAAAAATATATTATACATTATTATTTGCTACTCAACTCTTTATTCAAAGAGTCAATGAAAATAACAATACTATACTTTATCCCAAAAGTGGCCCTACAATATAGAAAGGATAAAAACATCAAGAGAAACTAAAGCTCAAAGAAGGTAAAGCAGTTTACTCACAATTAACAACGTTGTGGCACACATTGAGATTAGATAACAGGAATTTTCTTCTCAGGTTCACAAAAATGCATGTTTTAGAGAAAGGAGCACTGGCCAAGAAACTCAAAGACCACAGTTCCATGCCCAAATATGCATTTATTCTCTATATTAACTTTAAAAAAATATCCCCAAATTCTTTATTTCTTCATCCATAATAAGGATAATTCTATTATAACTCTGATTAACTCATAGAGTTATGAAAGCTCCAATATATAGTGTTTTATAAATTCTAAAGCTCCACATACAAAGTATTATTTGCTAATGGGCCAGTAATTCACAACCTTCTTTTAACACTCCCATATTAATTAACCACCAAATACTGATTGATCCAGCAGAACCTCACATATTCACTACCTCCTCTTTTGGGGGGTGGGTGTGGGGTTGGGTACTGTGGATTTAACTCAGGGGCACTTGACCATTGAGTCACATCTCCAGCACTATTTTCTGTATTTTATTTAGAGACAGAGTCTCACCGAGTTGCTTAATGCCTCACTTTTTTCTTTCTTTCTTTTTTTTTTTTTTTTTCAGAGGCTGGCTTTGAACTCACAATCCTTCTGCTTCAGCCTCCCAAGCCTCTGGGATTACATTAGTTCCTCTTAATCATTACTAAACTACCCTGATTCAACTTCTCCCAACGTCTCCCCAAGATTACAACAATAATCTAACTGCTGCCCTGCTGCTAACTCATCTTCCATTTCTTTCTTTCTTTCTTTCTTTCTTTTTTAGATAGAGAGAGAGAGGAGAGGAGAGGAGAGGAGAGGGAGAGGAGAGAGAGAGAGCATTTTTAATACTTGTTCAGTTTTCGGTGGACACAACATCTTTATTTTATTTTTATGTGGTGCTGAGGATCAAACCCAGCGCCCAGTGCATGTCAGGCGAGCGCATTACCGCTAGAGCCACATCCCCAGCCCCCCATCTTCCATTATTGCCTAAGTACACCCTAGTGTGTCCCTGATTCACTTGAAAGCTTTCAATGGCTTTTCATTACCTTTTCAATACAATTTCTTGAACAGTCAAGCTATCTTGCCCTATGCTTATATCTAGTCTTATTTAGCATGAATAGCTCTAAGGAAGATAGACAGACAGACAGACATCCCCTTCTGTGCATCTGTATCTTACGTACTTGGAAATTCAGCAATTCATTCTTCTGTAGAACCTACCTGTGCTTCCACAAATATAACTTGCTTTGTTTTGGGGATTTCTTTCCTCTAAAACTTATATTGCTCAAACAACACTTTTCTTCAAAGTCTTAACCAAATTTCCAACTAGAAGGTAATTCTCCCTCTCACATTTTTTCCTTCCTTCCCCCCACCTAAGACTTTTTAGATTTCCTGCTTTATACAGTTATCTACCAGCATGCTCTCTAGTCCTTACTGGAAGTTCCTTTAAGATTCATGGTTGACTGACCATGCCTAGAACAGTCACGTTCATATGTAAGAGTCAATAAAAATACTTATTAAACTGACATTTTCTATCTGAGTTAATGAATTTTTTAAAAAAAATTCCTCTCAGAATCTCTAATGTTTAGCACTATATTTTGTTTTGCTTTAAGTTCAACTGTCTATAGACTCAGTTTTCTATAACATACATTAAAGCTAACTGGAGATTCCTGTAGCAGTTCCAAAGTCCAAGAGACAAGTTGATATTTCAAAAATTAAAAGAAAAAGAGCCAGGTGTGGTGGTGTATGTCTGTAATCCCAGTGACTTGGGAGGCTGAGACAGGAAGACTAGGCAGCCTCAGCAACTTAGAGGGCCCTAAGCAACACAGAAAGACCCTAAACAACACAGCAAGCCCTTGTCTCAAAATTCAAAATAAAAAGAGCTGGTGATGTGGCTCAGTGATAAAGCATCTGTGGGGTCAATCCCCAGCACCAAAATAAATAAACAAACAAACAAACAAACAAATAAATAAATAAAAGAAATAAGAAGTCAAAATTCTGAGGATCTTTCAGATCCTCTTATTTTTGGGTATGTTTTTTAAAAGTACAAAAAATTAACCATCAGAGAAAAAGAAAATTTATTGCACTAAATTATGTAAGAGTAAAAACTCAGCTGGAAGTGAATGTTTTTAACATTTATCTGTGCACGACTCAGGCTGACACTTTGAAGAGAAGAATGTGACAGCTTACAAGAAAACAAACTCACTCATTCCCCTTAATTTCTGAAGACTCATGAAAGTCTGACAGGCCAGTCACAGGGTGATCTCTCATGTGTATCACCCATGACAATTATGGTTTCAATAAAAATGTTCTCCAAATTTAATATGGTACAATTGGTTTTCAGAAAATAGCCAGTCTTCTATTTTCATACTTAAGAAGGCATACCTCACAAATTAGCGGCTAATTTGTGGGTCTAAATAGGACTCTTCAAAAATTCTACCTCATGGCATCAAAAAAGGTACAAAATGAATGTGGTGGTAGCGAGTAGGTGATGTGAAAGGCTGAGTGCTCCCAAGGGTCTGCAGTGATAACACAGGGAAAGGGATGGCTGAAGAGTCACCCTGTCTCTCTACTTCATTTTATTTTGGTTTTTCTTTTTAAACAACTATTACAAAATTTCCTATGGATTTTTCAAAGTGCTATGACTCAAATATGGAAAATACTAACAAAAATTATGGCTCATTGTTAGCATTTATAATAATATAATAAATGCTAATAGATAAATGAAATACATAGAAACTTGAAAATATTAGCCCTACAATTTACATTGGATATAACCTGCATTTGTCCTTATATTCATTTAATAGTTGTTTGATAACAAGTAAATCAAGCTGCTAAAGGCAGTGTTCTTTCCTTCCTATCAAGGGTTGCTAGTAAAAAGGGAAGGTACAGTGATAAATGATGGAATTTCCTTTTATTCTTAATTTATACCCCCATCACCAATCTCTTATCAGTCAATATAGGGAGAAGAAGGAGAAATAAAGGGAGAAAGAGACCTCCTACCAATCTTTACCACAGCCCCATTGCAACCTCTCCTAATCAGATGTTTCTAATAATAGAAATGTGCACTCATTTCTCACTTCAGAAAACAAGCCATTCGAGATTTACAACTCACAGGCTTTTGTAGATGAGATGGAATTTCATCATCCAGTACTAATTCCAAATAATGAACAATTAATCTGGGGATACAATCAGTTTAGAAAAAATACCTTCCTCCAATTCTTGAAACAAAATATACCTCTAATCAAAAACAGTCACACTATTTCCGACACAAATTCCATTAGATTAAACATGAAGAACTATGTAAGCTTATGAAACATGAAAGAAGTGCTTCTCTAAGCAGTATTTACTGTATAATCGCTACCTTTTCCACGTTAATAAAATGTACAGAGTACTATTACCTTAGTAACGACAAAGCACGATAATACCTCTTCATTATTCTCTTTCTCCAAAGAAGAATTCGCTCCTCAATACTGTTATAGTAAATGATTATTCCCTAGGGAATAATCCCACATTGGCACAAGACAGTCTTTCCCATCTCTCATTTCTATTACCATACAGTTACAAGGTCATCTCCATCAATCATTTTTGCAAACACCACCAAACCACAATGCTATTATATATAAGCTAACAGATAGTTTCAATACCATATAGTCACACTATTATCTATCTTTTATAGACAGGCAATCAAACTCAACATGACAAGATTTCTAAGAAATAACTAAAGACAATGGTAAATTCTCTGGTCCTAGAAGCAAAATGGATTTAATTTGTTCAAGAAACATAGGCAAGCAATAACTTCAATCTTTTACTATTGTTTACATACACTTGTAAACAAGATTTTTTTGACCTCTAAGAAGTACTTCAAAAATACCTATTTTTACTTTTAAGTAATTTTTAAGATACTTCAATGACAGCTTATCACACCCCTAGCAAAAATATTTCCATACAAATCAAGTAGTGTGCACATATACTTATAGTACTTAATTCCTAAATTACCCAGTATGAATAAATAATCAATATTACAGTCTGAACTTCAACTATATCCTGGCTAAAACAAACTTAATTTTCCCAAAGGTATGAGGGCACCCCCTGGTGGCAGATTCTTTGGAGAAAAAAATAAGAATGCATTATTATTATAGTTAAAACAAATGCTAATACAATGAAAATCTTTTTTTAAAAAATTAGCCAAGTTCTACATAGTAGCTCAATTATTTAAGGCAATATAAAATCTTAAAAAATTCAAAAATGATCACAGAATGTTAAGAAATATCTCAGGCTCCTTTTTGAAGGGCTCTAATCTATAAGCGGCTTTTAAAAAGAATGAGATGTCAAATGCAAAAGGAACCTTAGAGATAAGCTAGTACTAGCCAACCAAACTCTCTGCAATGATGAAAATGCTCTACTGTCCGGGTTTTTCACCAGCCACATGTAGGTATGGAGCATTTGAAATGTGGCTAGTATGACTGAGGACCCGAATTTTAAATTTTATTTAATTTTAATTAATTTGAATTTTAACAGCTATACATAGCCATTGGATATTGTTTGGGCAACACAAATCTTGTCCTATTTGCTTTCCTGCTCTGAAATAGGTTACCAGAGCAATCCAGGGAAGCATCCAAGACATGTAGGTTCAACTATATATGACTAAATCTTATTTTTATTTAGTTCTTTGAATGTGCCTAATTTTATTCAACTGCATCAGGCTATTTTTGGCAATTGTAATTCATTTTAAAATAATGATGAGTTTGAAATGGTCAAATATTCCTCCTGAAATAATTTTGGCTTTAAGGCCTGTATAGGCCCAAGACATGTGAAGATTGGTATAGGATTTAGCTGTATCAAATAAAACTGATTAAGAGCTCAGTCGCAACCTATAATCTGGGGCTTTTGTTCTTTTCTTATATCTTGGGAATTAAAAAAGTAAATGGGTTCTTGAAGTGTAGATTTGCTGAAGTTAGGAATCTGCCCAATAGGTCCCTTCTACTCAACTCTAGTCATGCTGCTAACACATGTGGCACACCCACTTTGGGACATCAGATTGAGTACTCTGGGAAACAAACACAAAGATTAAACACTGAGAGTTGAACTTGAAAGTTGGTGTACATCAGTCATTCCAGACTCGGGAAGCTGAGGCAGGAAGATCAGAAGTTTGAGGTTAGCCTCCACTACTTAGCAAGACCCTATCTCAAAATAAAAAATAAAAAGGGGTGACAATGCAGCTCAGTGGTAGAGCACCCCTGGATTAAATCCCCAGTATCGAAAATAACAACAACAACAAACAAAAAGATAAATACTGCAAAATCTCTGTCCTCTAGAAACTTCTTACATTTTAGGGTAAAAATGACAATATGACATACAACAACCATAAGGGTTATTGTGTACTGGTCTAACCTTTTCTCTCTAATATGGGGTGGTCGCTGCCAGTTTACACAATAATTCCTAAATCTCTCCATAAGAGATGGTAGCTTAAGATTCAAGATTTCCATGTGCTGGACTACTCTCCTTGACAACTGTGAACCTAGTTCCAGAAACACTTAATGGGTACCAGTCATAAGCTAGAAAACACTATGAAGACCTAGAGAAGTCCAGCCTCAGGAAGAATATAGACATTTTTTAGAGGTATCATGCCATATGTGGCAAGTGCCTGGAAGTGGGCACAGATTTCTACTGTAAGCATACAAAGGAACTTTTAGAAGAGGCTGAGAAGACAAAAAAAGGTGCCCAGAGGAGACCAAGACTGAGCTGAGTCTTGAAGGATAGACTAAGAGCAAGCAAACAGCATGACAGAGAACCACAAGCAAATTAGAGTCATTAGACTATGATGTTTAGAGCTGGAAAGTGACAGAGAATGATGCTGGAGGGATGAACAGAGGCAAGGTCACAAAATGGTATGAATAGCACTCAACAGACCTAAAAAGACATCAGGTATCAATGGAAGGTTTTAAGACCTATGCTTCAGATAGCTCACAGTGTGTGAGCAGCACAAAGGATGGATTTTAAGGGAGTAACACCTCACAGGAGTCAGCTATATGACTCATTGAGTCATGATGGTGGTATGGATAAGAGAAATGTAACAGAAACAGATGTAAGACTCAAGAAGGAAGTAAAATTATGGCATCTTACTATAAGATGAAGCAATGGTAGATGAGCAGAAAGGTGGCACAGGCAGAGTGGGACATCTAAGATGATGAACAAACCTAAGTGAGTGAAAATGGATAGATGGTGGAACAATCCTTTTGACAGAATTTGGAGTCAGAGTATGGTGATAAGACTAGTTTTATGTACATATGAAATATCTAGGTAAATAAATCCAATAAACATTTAGAGCTAACAGCTGAAGATTTGAGTGTCACCTGAATTAAGTGGTCTTAAAAGTTTTTGGCACCAAGTGCTAGGGACAGAACAAAGAACAAATCATAGCCTCCTACAAGGAAGAGCATAGAGGATGGACAAGCAAAAAGTCAATCACCTTTCTCATGATGACACCTGTTGTAAATAAGCAACCCATAGCAAATACATTTTAAAAAATCAAGAACCATCAGGACTTGGACCATTCAACCCTTTATTACAAAGTACTTGAGCAACACAACCTGGGAAATACTAAACAGAACCAAAAAAAGGTAGCAATGGAGGCTTTAAAAACAGAAAGTATAGTAGGAATAAGTGAACTGTGAGAGGAGAGGAACTCAAAATTCACGCTCTTAAACAGAGAGCTGAACTAGGGTAAAGTCTGATCCAAGATGTGGTCGCATGGGTTAATAAAGTGGAGAGTCTTACCTATACATCTGGGACCAGTTAAATAAGTGGGTAATCAACATGAACATCAACCGGAGTTGCCCAAGTTGGTGGGGATAAAAGAAAAGAGGTGTCAAAGATGGGCGGATAAAAGAATGGGAAGAGGAAACAATCAGATGGCAAAGAATTCAAAGGAACAAAAGACTGCCAGAAGTTGGCTAAGTGTCCTCCTTAACTCATGCCTTTAAATGATGCCAGATCTAAGGCCACAGGCCACCAAGGTCACCTTTATTACATGGTTTTTCTAAGCTTCTTTCTATAATTCAAACCTTTGAACATAATCAGGCCTCCCGATCCATATTCAACTGATTTCTACCATGAATCCCCCGCCTTTTCTACCCACTTCTGTTTGACCTAATGTTTGGGCAGTGTGTTTAAATTGATTCAGCTTCTTCCCTAGGTGTTATGTCAAGGACCAAACTCTGATGGCATGCACCACAGTCACAGATAAAAAAACGAGATACCACTTAGTTATTTAAACTCTTGGGTTTTCAGTTCTTCACTTATTAAACAGAAATATAGATGGTATTTACCTAATGGGTGACTGTGAGATTTAAATAAGACAAAACAGTGCTTCACTGTACTATGTAGTACTATGAAGTAAAGATCTCAAAAATAAGCACTACTACTATCTCTACCACAGATAACAAACAGGATCTTCTACCAAAGATATCTCCAGGAGGATCTTATGGAAGAAAACTTGGAGAAGATAAGGCTAAGCCTGCAACAGATAAGTGTTCCCAACAGAACTGAAGCTGGAATGGTTTTTAACAAGAGCAGGTCTGGAGGTAGGACAGGACCATAAAGGGAAACAGAAATCAACTACCAGGAAAAAGGTGGTATATGTTGATAGTTAATTCAATATAGTAACTAGGTTCTGAGTTACCAAGCAGCAGAGACAGTGAGCAGCTTCAACATGCCACTCCCAGAGAAATGTGTTTTTTTGTTTATCTTTCAGAGCTGGGTTTTCCAGGGCTGAGGTGGATAAGACCAATAATAGTAATGATGACTTCAACATATATCACTCTGAAGTTTATTGGAAAATATTCCATTTTTTACTGTGCTGAAAATGGTCCTTAATGTAGAAAATGTCTTTTTCTAACGCTCTTCATGTAACTAAAGAACATCTGTGGCAACCAGATATTATAACCACTCAGTTTAAGAAAAACTAATTGTTTAGAGAGCTTAGAATCTGATGGCCTCATGTAGTTAACATTATCTGTCATTACTATAGTAATAAATCATGAATGAGTACTTTTATTTACCAGTACCAATACTAAAATAAGAAGAAACACCATTAGTTCAGTCTTTAGTAGAACATAGTGTTAACAGTACATTTCCTTTAGAAGAGGATAATGGACATATTTAGTCTCTGTAACAGAGCTTACTGCTTTTTATATAGATTGCACATTGAAGTAGTTCAAAAATAGATCTAACATTCTGTTTTTATTCATTTGTATTTTTTCCAGATAATATATATTACAATAGTCCCTCCAGGGTTAAGCATGAAATGTGATGAGTGAATTAAAACATAAGAATAATTATAAATTAATTTATTAGAAATTAAGGCATCCTCATCAAGCTACATACATAAAACATCAAACAAAACAACAAAAACGCTTCAGAGCTAGATGATAAACAAATGAAAACACAGAGGAGATTAAAACAGAATTATTATCACTCCTCTAACAGAGTAGGTTTCTGAATAATGAAATCAATGCCATAGCAACTTTTAGAACGAATGTCTTATATTACTATTTCAGCCAAATGAATAAATGAAAGGCTAGAGTTGCAGGATATTAATGTACTAGCTTAATTACATTATTAGAATATAGGAGGAATTCTACTGAATGGATTCCTACTTTTGAGTATATTTAACATCCATCCTCTTTATCTATCACAGAAAGAGTGTTTTGCAATTACAAAATAACGCCCTAATTGCATCAGTGATACAGTGCATGGAGGGCTAAACTAAAACTGACATTCCAAAATAACTCAGCAAATTTATCAAAGCAAAGTGCTTCATTCCAATTGAAGCAATTTGTCCTATAAGACATGTACTATTTTAAAGAATCATGAATATAAAACCTTAAAAATATTCCACAATCCAAACACACACATTAACCAAGGGGAGCGAGGGTGGTTGGAGAAATTCCACACACATTGTACAAATCTAAAAGGCACATCCATCTGTTTTAATATTTTAGTGACTCTCATTAGCTGCCTTTTGGTTCCTACAGTTCTCATGAATTAAATTAAGTTGAGCTATAAAGTAATGCAGACCTTATTGATTCCAGAGATTGAGTCATCAAGGGAAGAAGTCCAAAAAGGTTAAATTTCCACTGAACTCCAAATCAGAGGTTCGTAAGCTAGAGAGATAAAGACATTTGCTGTAGTCTTATGAAACATTCAAGGCTGCTTTCATTTGATTAGGAGTTTGCTACAGGCTCTTTATGACAAATATAACAAGGACACTTTAAATTTTTTTAAGCCTTGAAGAAAGACTCAGAAAGTAGATTATTAATGAAGAATTATAAAATCAAAAGCTAAGGAACAATGGATTTATATGCTTTCAGAAATTCACTTTTATAGTACCAAAAAAAAAAAAGAAGAAAACAAAAACAAACAACACAGAATACAAAAAGGGTATCATCTTGAATAGTTATTGGATGAAGGCCACAATCTTAACTAATTATTGGCTGAAGAAACTGATTCTGACTTAAACATTGGTTACAACAACCAATTGCCTTAGATCAACTTTTCCCAAACCATTTGAAAGAACTCTTCAAATTCAGTGAAATGTTTATAGAGATTCTGATGGGTAGGGTGAAGAGGGGGGAAGAAATGAGGAAAAAAAATCTTTTACAATAATTTTGTTCTAAAATTTTTAACATACAAAAAATACTAAGTACTTTGATAGTTAAGAGTTATAAAATTAGTTGCCCATAATAGTAAGTCATATTCTATAAGGCCAGGAAGTCCACAACATACTACTTATGCATAAATGCATCAATGCTCAACAATGCATAAACATACAACTATTCAGATGCATTTTATGCTACTTAGTGATAACTGATTTGTTTGCCTAATAATTCTAAATATATTTTAACTTTTTTATAACACAATGAAGAAAGGAATTCAAACTTCATTTCTTCTAGCCATTATGATATGTGTGATAATATTACTATATACACACACATAGATATGAGTTAACTTTGTTGATAATCTATTTTAATACAAGTTTATGTTGTTTTCCTGAACTTCTAGTGATGCCTGTACATTATAATTTTTAAAGATTTTCATTGTCACATAAGTTCAAAAAATGTTATTTTAGTTAAGCACAGGTATAACAGTACTTTGCCTCAATTTGGGGGATAATGAATTATGCTATACTTGGTTTGTTTTTAATTTTAAAATTAAACATATCAGGCACTGGAGTTGTAGCTTAGTAGTAGGGTACTTGCCTAGCATGTGTGAGGCACTGAGTTCGATTCTCAGCACCACATGTAAATAAACAAAATAAATAAAATAAAGGTCTATCAACAACTAAAAGTATATTTTAAAAAATAAAACAACAGGGGCTGGGGATGTGGCTCAAGCGGTAGCGTGCTCGCCTGACATGCGTGCGGCCTGGGTTCAATCCTCAGCACCACATACAAACAAAGATGTTGTGTCTGCCGAAAACTGAAAGATAAATATTAAAAAATAAATAAATAAATAAATAAATAAAACAACATATCAAGAACTGAAGAAAAGGTGACCTAGGCATAAAATTTGATCTACAGTAAACACAGTTAATTTGCATCCTTCAAAATTAAAAATAATACCTACTTGCCTTTTAAAAGTAAGTAGTACAACTCATACATAGTTGGGGGTGGAGGGGACTGCAAATTAGTGCAGCCACTCTGGTAAGCAGTATGGTGATTCACGAAAAAACTAGAAACGAGTGCATAAATACATTCTACTGTCATGTATAACTAATTAAAACAAATTTAAAAAATTTTTTAAAAAACTAGGAATGGAACCACTATATGATCCAGCTATCCCACTCCTCAGTATATATCCAAGTGATCTTAAATCAATATACTACAATGATGCAGCCACATCAATGTTTACTGCAGCAATATTCACAAAAGCCAAGTTTTAGAACAAACTTAAGTGCCCTTCAAGAGATGAATGGATAAAGAAAATGTGGTATAGATATACAATGAGTATTACTCAGCCATAAAGAGTGACATGATGGCATTTGCCAATAAATTGATGGTACCAGAGACTATTCAAGCTAAGTGAAATAAGCCAATCCCCCCCCAAAAATTCAAAGGTTAAATATTTTCTCTGATATGCAGAAGCTAATCGAAAATGGGAGGGGGTAAAAAATAAATAGAAAAATACAATGGAGCAGATGAACAGGATTGAAGGGGAGGGAGAAAGGAGGGAATAAGAACAGTGCAATGAATCTAATTTCCCTATGTATATATATATATATATATATGAATATACCACAGTGAATCTCAACATCACAAATATCCACAAGACACTTAAAAAAAACTGTAAGTAAATAGCAGAGAGCTCAGTAGGGTAGAGGGAAGGGAACAAGAGGAAGAAAGAAGGGAGGGAAAGAGGAAGTAAGAAGGGAGGGAAAGAGGAAGTACTGGGGACTGAATTAAAACAAATTATATTCCATGCTTTTATTTTTTTATTCATTTTTTAAAAAATGAGTTCTAATGTTATGTATAACTAAAAAGAACCAATAACAAGAAAAAAGGAAAAAAGTAAGTAGTACACAAAGTTCATTACTGATTGACACTCTTATATAGAAGAAATCAGCCTTTGAACTAAGTCATTAGACAACAATAAATGTTGCAACACATGCTCAATGTTTTCATAACTGTAGCAAAGACAAAAGATGCACAATTCCTCAGTTTTATTTTTTTTGTATATATAATCTGAGGTAAAGACTTTATATTTATAAAAGAAAAAAAAGTATGATTTTCAAAGAGGAATATATCCCTAGCCAAGACACAGCTTTCTACTTGAAATTTTTTCATTTTTCTTTTTAAATGTCCTCAAACTGCTATACTTCTACCTTTTACTCTCCACTTTTAGCAGCCACCAATGCCAAAAACAAAAGCAGGAAAATTCACCTCATTTAGTTACTTATGGCAGTCTTTATGGAAAAACCAATAGAAGGGATTGTCTTTTCAATCCCTGACATAAAACATGCAAAGGGAGATGAAATAGTCCCTAACATCCTCAGATTTCCTAACAACAAATTATCCACTTGATAAAAAATCTTGCTGTTTTAGAATTTAAGAGTTTAATTTTAGAATGTACAGGCTCTTTATATTAAATAGACATTTTACACTTGTCATGAATGTATACTCAACAAGTCCACAAAATATGTGTATGGTTTACTGGATAATTATAAAGCAAATGTCCACATTTTAACAACCACCCAGATCCAGAAATAGATGCCAGAATCACAGAAACAGAAAAAAAAAAAAGAAAAAAAAAAAAACCTCTTAAACATACCCTCAGACCCTTCTTCCATCATTTTGGCTTTAATGTACAATATAAATTTCATGAGTTAGTTTACTAAAAATGAAATGAAATAGAGCTACAGGTTGTATGAGAAGTTTACTAAAAATGAAATGAAATAGTGCTACAGGTTGTATGAGATTAAAGTATTTAAAACTCCTCTACAATACATTAATAAGAGAACCTTTCCTAACATACAGTATATTTTGTTAAAATTTGCTGTGAAAAATACCAGTAGTATAGTATATTGATTCATTTAGAATATAATTATTGAAGTGCTTGGATTTAATTTTGTGGAACACTACACAGGAGGGCCATAAAACACAAGATTATTTGTTCCTAGCACTTCTAACAGCTGGCAGTGAAGAAGACCAATATTAGCATTCAAGAGGCAAAAACACTAAATAACAAACATTTTGACTCAGTAGTACCTAAATATGTAATTATAAATTGCAAATTAATAGTCTGATATCTGTGATTTTGGCTGAGTTTTGACAAAATAATAAAAGCATCAATACTTCTAACTTCAATTCCAACAGAGAATGTTCAATAAGAGACTCAGAAGGATTGTGGGACCCTTACTTCTTGTACTGGATACTAGTCTGCAGGTAGTAACAATAACATGGAATCACATTAAATGACTGTTGATAGTAACTACTCCTAAGTTCATTTGGTTTATAAAATACATTACTTACAGACTTAACCACAGAAAAATTTTATAAGGAAACAGATATCAACAGCCTCAAAATAAATACCTGGAAAATATCAATCTTAATATACTGCTAAAGTTTTCCTGGATATTCTTCCTTAGCAAGGCAAGTCATTTAGTGCTCAATTTAACTTTTAAGTGAAGATTTTCCAATTTCTGTCAAGTAGCATGACTTATAGAAATGATAATTACTGTATATTTTTAAAGGCTACAAATAAGGATATCAAATATTTTCAATATAAAGAAATTATAAATGTTTTTGACACATCAAATATGACTACCCTGAATTAAATACCAAACAATGTATATATGCATTGAAATATTACAATAGTATCCCATAAAACATACAATTTGCTTTTATGTATCAAACTTAATAAAATTTCCAAATTCTGTTAATGAACAATGTTTAAGAATCCCTTAGATTAAGGAGCACTCCTACTCCTGAAAGTAGACACAGTTAATGCAAAGTTAATGCACAGTTAAATTTATAATTTAAAACCTAGCCAAAAAATTGTTTCTTTTGCATTAAAGATCTTTTCCTCTACCAATGTCATCTATATGTGTCTGGCACATCTCAATAATCACTGCAAGCCTGGGTAATGATATCCCTATGGGCCATGACTTGATAAAGTTCTAAATTAATATCTTTGGAGATTTTACAGACAAGAAAGCAGGCAAATGTATTAAACATCTAAGGTCTTTTGTTAAATACATAAACAATTACAGAATAGCAAATGGTCACAGGAAAACACCTTTGAATCTCTAGATATGCTCTAGATAGATTTCCTCAAATTTCTAACACTGTAACAACTGAGCAAATAATTTATCAGCCAGGCATGGTGGTGTGTGCCTGTAATCCCAGCAGCTCAGGAGGCTGAGGCAGGAGGATTGCGAGTTCAAACCCAGGCTCAGCAAAAGCAAGGAGCTAAGTGATTCAGTGAGACCCTGTCTCTAAATAAAATACAAAATAGGGCTGGGGATGTGGCTTAGTGATCAAGTGCCCCTGACTTCAATCCCTGGTACCTCCCCGTTACAAAAATTATCAATTCAATGAACTATTATGGAACCATTACAACAACAAATTATAAAGCTAAATAAATTAGAAGACAGAACAAAATATTTTAAATATACATTTATATCTAGCTGGAATTATAAGATATTATATATAAGCAAAAACCTGAAGAATATGATAAAAGAAATTGTTTTTGGCATAGTTTTAGGCTCCTTCAAACCTCTGCGTTTACAAAGCAAATAAAAATCAGGTCAAAAATGCAATGACCCTTCTCCCTAAAGAAATATAAAACCATCATCAGCACCTTAGTAATCACCTCATATTTTATGATCTACACTAAACACAAACTTGCCATATATTATCCCTTCAGTCATGCTTCTGCGCAAGGTCACCAGATAAAAAGGAAACAAGGTCCTGTCTTGAGTATTCTGATTAAAGAGAGGTGGAAAAAATGACTACTCTACCTTATAGTAAGGTGACAGAGGTATTGCAACCAAAGACATGCTTTAGTACCATCTCAAAGTATCAAATTTAGTATCACCTTTTACCAAAATTAACCACTGTATCCAATTTAAAAGCAGAGAATTACAAAATACAAATGTTATATTCTGATAACTTAAGTAACAAAGAGAAACAACCTTTCAATTCATGAGAAATTAACTCTGTAAGAGTAAGAGACATTGAAATTCAAGGAGACCCTAGGATATCCAATTTCCTGACAGAGGGATAAGTTATCTATTACTTTATGTCTTCCTTTCAACTCCAGGAGTCAAAAGTTCAATAAGGCAACTCTGAAATTATTGGCACTATCTCAAAATGCAAAATTAATTTGGATTCTACTAACATGATTATAAAAATTGCCCTTTGCAGTTGGCTTTTTTTGCAGCAATAAACTAATCCTAAAATTCATATCAAAATGCAAAATACTCAAAACAATCTCCAAAAAGAACAAAGAGGACACAGGCTTCGTGATTTTACAACTTACTACAAAACTACAGTAATCAAGAAAGAGTGGTATTGACATACAAAAGATATATAGATCAGGGGAATAAAGTTGACAGAACAAAATAAAGTTTCACATTGTTGTCAACTGGGCTTTGAAAAGGGTGCCAAGACAACTCAATAGGGATAGCAAAGTCTTCTCAAATGGTGCTGGAAAAGCTGAATTCCACAAGCAAAATAATGAAACTGGACCCTTACTTTCTACCACATGAGAAAATTAACTTGAAATGGATAGTCACATGGAAAATAATAAAACTGGATCCCTAATTCACAGTGTGAGAAACAGAAAGTCCAGTGACCCATATTCAAGTGGTCCATATTCAAGTATTTGGCTTTAAAAGTAAAATTACTGGGGACGTAAGAAAGAAAAGAGCCAAAGGGGAAATAAAACAGTGATTACCAGCAGTTTATACCCAAGTATGTCATATTCACAGTCCCTTGGTAAAGGAGGTGAGAAAAAGGGGCCAGCCTAACCAAAAGTGAGAAATTGTGTAAGGGCTAAGATAAACTCACCCCAAAAAGGCCTTCCCACCACAAGAGAACAGAGGGAGATAGAAACAACTAAAAGTACATTTCTTTAAATAACCCAATAGGAGACAATAAAACCTGGGCAATGTTTCGGAATATTAGTACTCAGCCAATGAGGATCCAGGAGAGAGATCTTAAAGCACTACCCACTAGCAGATAAAATGCTGATTGTAACTGCTCTGGGTATGCCTGCTCCACAGATACCAGATCTTGCAAGAATGTCAATAAAAAGCCCCTATTTCTCTGTAACTTGTGTGTCTATTCCATTCTTTGGGTTTGAGCAGATGAGAATATCTCTAACACCATATACAAAAATGAATACAAAAAGGTTAACAGAATTAAAGCAGAAGAAACTTAACAGTAAATCCTTATAACCTGTATTGGTTTCTTAGATATGGCACCAAAACCAGAAGCAACAAAATAAAGATTAATTAGTCTTCATCCAAATTAAAAACTTTTATGCTTCAAAGAATACCATCAAGAAAATGGAAAGACAGCCCACAAAATAAGATAAAATATTTGCAAAGCATAGATCAGACAAGGTACTTGCATCTAGAATATTACAGAATGCTTATAACTCCACAATAAGAACATAAAGGATTTAAATATATTTCTCCAAAATGGCCATTAGGCACCTGAACAGATAACCAACATTAGTCATTATAGAAATGCAAATCAGAACCACAATGAGATACCACTATACCCAATTCAAATGGCTAAAATAAAAGAAACACAAAAACAAGTGATGATAAAGATGTGAAGAAGGGGCTGGTGTGGTGGCTCAGTGGTAGAGTGTTCGCCTAGCATGCATGAGGCACTGGGTTCAATCCTTGGCACCACATAAAAACAAACTGATGTAGCCACCTAAAAACTAAAGATACATAAATAAATAAATATTTTTTAAAAAAAGATGTGAAGAAATTAGAACCATTATATAATGCTAATGGAATTATAAAATGATGTAGCCACTTCAAAAAACAGTTTGTCGGTTCCCCAATATATTAAAAAGTTACTATATACCCCAGTAATTCTACTCCTGGGTATATATTTAGGAAAAATGAGAACTTATGGCCACATAAAAACCTTTTCACAAATATTCAGAGAATTACTACTGATAATAGACAAAAACAGCAAACAATCCAAATATCTATCAACTGATAAATATATAAACAATGTTTGATATATCTATACAATGGAATATTATTCAGCAAAAAAGCATAAAGTATTGACATGTAGTACAATGTAGATGATTGTTGAAAATGTTATACTAAGTGAAAGAAGCTAGTACAAGTAACATGCTACTTACATAATAAACATATTTTTTTAAATATCTCTCCTTTACATACTTTTCTAAACCTAATTATATTTCCTCTATAAAATGAATATTCTACCTACACTCCACAAAAGGTTACAAGATTTAATGTAATAATACATTCATTTCGATATACACAAGTCCTCAATAATATCTCCTTTCCTTTAAAGCAGCTGAAGAATTTTAAGTCTATATACTGAAAATTGCAGTATACAGAAGATATGCCTAGGAGAAAAATTATCTCAAACTTTTAATGCAAGTTAAATGTTAAACTTGAGTTTGAAAAGTAATGTCATTTAAATCAGAAAATTCTCATATTATACTGACATCACTATATCTGCTAAAAAAATATTTTATTCTAACCAAAACTTGTTTTTCAAAGCAAAGAAAGTATAATTTCCCATTTTTAATATTATTCTCTGTTCTCCATCAGTGGTTCTCCAAATATGGTCCTTAAACCCAAAACATCAGCCTTAAAAGTGCAAAGTCTCAGTTCCCAACTCAGACCTAATCAATCAGAAACTTGGGGAGAAGAGTGGGCAACAAACTATGCTTTAATAAACCCTCCAAGAGTCAGATGCATAATAATCTGAGAGCCATGGCAGTGCATTATGCTGCCTTACAAGGACTTTGTGGAGATGATTTAAGCCTCTGGGGGAAAAAAAAAAAAAGGCTGTTAGTGTTATTCCTACTGTGTCAACTGCATTTTCACATTTCCAAGCTCTTCCAAATTAACAGGAGGCATTAACTAGGAGGATTCACAATAATCTTATTGTCTGATTCCTGACAATGTAGTTAACCAACCACTTTGATTTGGATTACCACCACTAATCCTCTAGGGGACAGACAGAAATTCAGGCAGGGAATAAGGACAGAAATCAGAAACATATCAATTTGAATTGTTTCTTCTAATATTCTCCTGACTTTGATAACCCTTAAAATCAGTATGATAATCTGATCTGCTAAAATAAGATCAATAATTATTTATCTCCATAATCTTTATTATTTATCTCCACTTGCTAAATAAATGTAAGGCATTATACCAGCTGCTACAGTAGACACAAAATTTGTTAAGTTCCAGCTTCTGCCCCATGAAACTTTTAACTCACTAGATTATGTCAACACTTCACAAATAACAAGGCAAAGACAAGGACTGCCATAAGATAAACTTAGACATCTACCTTAGAAATTCAAAGATAAACGGTATCTCATCTCTTAGCGAAGAGAGGCAGAAAAATGGGAGGTTAGGGAGGCAGAATTTAAAAAGAAAGGTGAAAAAGAGGGGTATAGCCATCCTTTTATCACAGAGAAAATGAGGCAGCAGGAAGTGGTACAGACTGCAGAGAAAAATCACACCATGATGCATGCAGTAATGAAAGAACATTAATTGGGTCAAACTGCCCCACCAGGAACAAACTATGTCACATTGGCCTAACAAGCCCATCTCTAAATCACAACTACTCATTTGTGAAATAAGAATAATAACAAGTATCTTAATTCCTTCAAAGATATTTAACTGAAAACTAGCCAGGGAGGGAAAGGTGCCAATAGAAAGAAATAATAAAGGCCATGTTCAAACTTCAATAATTATTATCTATTAGGTAATCAAAATTGTGGAACATTAAAAACATTTCAATTCAAAACATTTCCATTTCAAAAAATCACAGTTTCTATTAGTAAGTAAAGTATAAATAACTTAAATGATTCAAAACAACATGAGGAGAAGAATCAAATTGAATATAATTTTGTTAACAGATTATACATAAAAACATCTTTTCTTGGGAGGGGCACTTAATTAATTAGCAAAAATATACAGTCATTGTTTGGTACAGCTCCTTTGGTAAGTAGTAGTTTGGCAATTTCTTCTGGAGTTCAAAATACACTTACCAACAACTTATAAACCATCCTCTTGGTCATTTATCCCAAAGAAACAAAATTCTATGTTCATGCAAAAATCTATACACAAAATTTCATACAATCTTTAGTTGAAATAGTAAAAAACTAGAAACAACACAAATGTTTTACCACATAATACAATTCAGTAATAAAAAGAAAATAACTATAGATTCATACAAATAAACCCCAAGGGAATTAGGCTGAGTGAGAAAAGGCTAAACATTGTAATCCTTTTGGAATAAAAAATTAGAGACGGAAAACAAATTATTGGCTACTAGGAGTTAGGAAGGAATTAATGTAGCTATAAAGGGGAAGCACTAGTGAGTATGTGGTATTGAAATAGTTCTTCTGTAACTTGATTGTGGTGGTAGTTACATGAAGCCTCAGTAACGTGGGATATAATTATACATACAAACACAAATGACTACAATGAAATTAAAATAAATTCTTATGTCAGTTTCCTAGTACTGATATAGTTATGCAAGCAATCAACACTGGGAAAGGTGGGGTAAAGGGTGATAGGACACCCCTGAACATTTCTTTGCAACTTCTTGTGAATCTATGATTATTTCAAAATAAAATGTTAAAAAAGATAAACTGCCATTTTTTTCAAAACAGATTATGCCCATTTAACTAGCATTGGTACAAAAGTGGTATTTTTACCCATTACTGATGGCATAGTAAGTTGCAACAATTCCCTGTAGAAAATGATTTTACAACACATATACACAACTATAAATGCTGTGTCCTTTTACCTAGCCATCTAACTTCTGGGAATCATCTAAAGAAATATTATCAAAATGGGAAAACACACACACATTCAGAATGTTATTATAGTGTAATTGGACATAACCTAGATGTTTTAATAGGCATAATTTTATCAAAACTTGGTCATGGATTATGTATCCATTGATAATACTTATAATGGTATGACAATATAACAGAAAATATGAGAATAAATCAAAATTCAAAATTAACACCTAATTACATCTTCCTAAAGCATGGATTTAAAACACAGGAAATTCCTAAGAATAAATAAGATAATTTTGTTAGTATGAAAGAATCACAGGTATATTTCTCAAACCTTCTTATAGAGTTTCAGTATTTCATAGCTAAAGAAATAAGCATACTTTTACCTTATCCCAGAAATCAACCAAAGCTGTAAAGTCCCATTTCTTAGAATATGCCACATTGTATTTCAGAATAGCATCCTATGGAAAAAAACAGAAACAAAACCTCATGATATAGCCACATGATCTACCTATGAATAGCCTGTCTCTTACGAATTACTTCCAGTAAATTTCTTAATGCCAGACAAGCTTCCTCTTAGTATCAGCTTACTCCAGAGAAGTAGTTATGGACAAACAGAATGTATACTGATTTATTATTAACAAGAAAATGATATTATAAAGGTTAGGCAATAGGGGAAAAACATAACTACCATAAAGCATTCATTATAAATGGGGATAATATACTCCAAGTGGACAAAAATTGGATCTTGGGGGATAAAAATTAACTTAGAAATTGCAACAACTCATAAACTTTATATATGTATATGTGTGTGTGTACATACACACACACACACACACAGCATATGTGTAATATTAAAATTTTATATTGGTGGGAGATTAGGGGAAAATGTTTAAAAGGGCTTCTGGAATAGAGGACAATAATGAAAAAGACTGTGAAACCCCATCTTAAAGTATGAAGTGGTCCTTTTTGCTTCACTAACAGGTTTTAAAGGATATATATAAGTGATTATCTTCCCCTAGCAGTTCATACAAATTACATATTTACAGAGAATGAAAAGTCAAAACATTATGCCATCTACTGGTGTAACTTTTAACTGTCTGAATAAACAATACTATGCAGGTGGTTTCCAGAGTCAGGTATGCAAAATTCATTAGTTGTGCTAAAAGAACTTTCATTCTTTTCAATATCTATTTTGATTATTTTATTATACATAACATTAGTAGAGTTATAAATGAGTACAATTTATAAATAACTATATTGGTAATACACACTCAAAATACTTTTATTGAAGAAATACACAAGTCTGAAAATTATTACTATAAACCTTTGAGATTTCCTTATCAATAAAGAAATTTTTAAAAATTAATGCTCTGCCAAAGAGCTTCTTAAACAACAGTTCATGGCATACAATCACCAAACATCTAGGTTAAAAAGATAGCACAAAATGTATATTATTTATTTGGAATCAAGGGATATACAAGTTCCTTCAGGAAAAAAAGAAATTGTCCATAAATAACATGGCAAGAAAAAGCTTTAATTTTTCTCACAAATCATAAAATAAAAATTTCTGTTAAGAATTCTTAAAAATTTAAGGAATTTTTTCTAATCATGGATATCTTATTTCAAAACCTCACATAAAGTAATAAATAACAATGTCTATAAACAGATGAATAGGCCAAGTGCTTGGCACACGCCTATAATCCCAGCGGCTCAGGAGGCTGGGACAGGAGGATCACAAGTTCCAGACCAGCCTCAGCAACTTAGCAAGATTCTGTATAAAAATAAAAAGGGCTGGGGATGTACTCAGTGAATAAGAGCCCCTGGTTTCAATGCCTAGTACTAAAATCAAAAATAAAGAAAAAAAAATCAGATGATTGAATAAGCAATGCATATACTGGAGCAAACTACTGATATACTGAACTAAATGGGTGAATCTCAAAAACATTCATTCTGAGTAAAAAGAATAGACACTATAGTATACAGGGTATGAGACTCCATTCACATAAATTGTACTAATCCATAGTGAAAAGAGTGGTTCAGTAGTTGTCTAAGGACAGTAGAATCAACTGTAAGAGGACACGTGGGGGATGATAGAAATGCTTTGCATCTTGATTGTGGTAGGGTTTCCCCCAGTAGATATAAATGTGAAAACTCATTAAAATACATACTTTAAAAGGATACACTTTCTTTTATGCAAATTATTCTTCAAAGTTGGTAAGGAAAAATAAATGGAACTTGCACTCCCAATTCCTTAATGGCATAATATAATTAGCATAAATCCCTTAGACACTTATCGCTCAGTATCTGCAGGGGATTGGTACAGGCCCCCTTGAAAATATCAAAATCTGAGTATGCTCAGACAAGTCTCCTTATATAAGATGGCATAGCATTTGCATATAATTTACACATCCTCCATTCTTTAAATCATCTTTAAATTATTTACAATTGCTAATCCAGCCAGGTGTGTTGGTGCATGCCTGTAATCCCAGCAACCTGGGAAGCTAAAGTAGGAGGACTGAAAGTTCAAGGCCAGCCTCAGCAAGTTATTGAGATCCTATCTCAAAATCAAAAATAAAACCTGGGGAATGTAGCTCAGTAGTAAAGTGCCCGGTGGTCAATCCACAGTGCCAAAAGGGAAAAAAAAAAAAAACACACAATTTTAGTTGCCAATTCAAGTAAACGCTATGCAAACAGTTGTTATATTGTATTGTATAGGGAATAATGAGAAAAAAAAAAAAGTCTGTGCATGTTTAGTTATAGCCATAATTTTTTTTCCAAATGTTTTCAAACTACTATTGGTAGAATCCCAAGATAAGGAATCTGTTCCAGAGAGATAAATGTTTTTTTACTTTTAGTTCAGGTTTCAACTCTCAAAAGTAGTGAGTCCATCATGAAGTTTCCTGTCATTAGAAAAACAGGATGCTACTCTGTTATCAAGTATTGAGGGAATCTGCAGAAGTGCTTTTTGTACAAACTGTCAGACACATTATTTATACATTATCACTTGTGAGGACATTATTCTTTTTTAAACTTTGAACCTCTCTGATCCCCCTAAATCTAACATCATATGATATATAATCAACAAAAAGATCATTACACTCAATCAGAAGAATTTAATATTTTCCCTTCCTCTCTCATAGCATTCTTCAGCAACGTAAATAATTACCAAATCAGATGGCAGAAAATCTTGATGAATTATGCTGCTAAATCTACTATAAAATAATCAAAAAAAGGGAAACTGACATTAAAGTAATCACCCCTTCCTAAAATAATCATGGCACAATAAGAAACTGCTGGAGAACACTATCATTACTCTGTTGATGTTTGAATAAAAAATTTGAAAATTCTAAAAATATAGCCCACTTTCTAAAGTGGGCTAAAGCTATAAGGACCTACCACAGAAATGGAATCTGGTTTCTTTTCTTTTTTAGTGGTACTGAAATCAAATTCAGGGTTTGCACATGCTAGGCAAGTACTCTATCACTGAGCTATATCCCCCCCTCATATGGAGTCTGGATAGTATTCTTGGGTGGCCTGCTTCTGCATTTTTGAGTTTATAATTTTGGTTTTGAAGACAAAGGCCAAATGACAACATGCTGTAGAAATGAAGACTCGTACTTTAAACAGATAAAAATGGAAGAAAGATTAAGCCATGCTAGAATACATCATAGTACAGGTATATCAAATTCTAAAGAATATGGTTCAAAGTAGTCACTACATATTTGCAAGCTGATACGCTACATAAAAATATCATCTTTGCATCCACCAGCATCCACCAACTGTTTATAGTTGTAAGAAAAGAAATAAATACAAAATAAAGAATTTTTTCTTTATACAGTATTTTTAAAAATTTCTTAGCATACTATTTTGGAGTTTGGATCAGTGGTTTAAAAATATCCATGCAAAAAAAAGGAATGTTAAGCATAAATTGTTTTCACTGTGATCATCAAATTAATATATCTGCAAAAGCACTATAAGCATAAAGAATTTATATTTATTTTTATGTTTATACATATACAATTAACATTACACTAAAATTAATTAACATTACACTAAAATTAGGTCAACTATGGCATACCTTGATAATTTTTTTCATTTACAAAGAGTTAAACTAAAAGGACTTCATTACAAGATTAAGGAAACACTTCATAAACTTGAAAAATTTTTTAAATTTTCAAAATACATTATTGTACAACATCAATGTGTTTCATGAGGAAAAAAAAAAGATAAACCTAAAAGTTACAGAAACCTATGGAAAATTTAAAAATAACTTGCAAATATAGGTGGAATATCCTATAAAACCAGAGAAACTGTCTATAGCAAATTAGGCAACAGGAAGAAAATAAAACCATTTTTATGAAGTATAGAAAATTCTGTCACTGTTTGTATTTATAAAATGCTATAAAAGCTCTATAGACACAGTGTTTTCTCAAAAAATATATACACTTATGCATATTTTAAATATTACAAAAACAATCTAACGGTTGCCTTTATGGTTTTAAATGAAGTACAAAAAAATTATTGTCAATATACAAAATTAATAAATAAATTATTAAACTGCTAGCAGCTATATTAAGAGCAATAAAAAATAGAATACTTAATGTATACTTTAATCACTAGCAAAATCAGCTTCCCTTTAGGCAAATATTGCTGAAGTCATAATTCTTTCCTGATTTCTTTTTAAAGACATTTCAGAAACATTAAAACAAAAAAGAGAAGCTTAGACTGAAGGAAATTGGACAGGGTATCAAGAAACAGAGGTCTGATTCCTGGTTCACGAAATTATTCTGTGTGGCTCCAGGCAAGTCATTTACAACTCTCAATTCCTTAGCTCATTTCCTAGTGATGGAGTGAAAACTAAGAATGTCTCTAAGGAGCCTTCCTTAGTTCTGGGAAGCAAACACTTTGTTTAAAATGAATACTGTTACCTGAGCCTATTATGATCATAAAACATCTTTAAGAGAGGAAACAGAAGACTCATCTCTAAGAGCTATAAATAAGAAACAAAAATGGCAAAAAGAATATACCTTTAGGTTTTGGGGTCTTGTGAATTTGTTGAGAAGTGCAGTCTGAATGAGCTCCCACCGGCTCCCTGCAGTTCGCTCACCATTCTTTTAGGAAAAAAAATAACAAGATCAAACAATTCCAAGTTATTTTGCATTACAGAATCAGAAGTCAAGCAAGTTAAGTACCAAAACATGTTTCAGGGACTAAAATAATCTTCACTTTTTCTTACCTCATCTTCTACAGGGTACAAATTTTGTTCAGAACAAGGCATTTTAACATGCTTATTATCCCACAAATCTTTATAATGTGTTGGAAAAGGTTTGGGAACTTCTCCTGCTCGTAAAAGATCTACCTGAAATAGAGGGTAAATAGGAAAATTTTAAGAGCATAAACTCTAAGCACTTCTTCTATAAAATAATCCACAGAAAGAAGCTAAAGTAAATGCATTGTAAATACATAGACCGGTTCCCAGGCAAGAAACCTCAAAAGTTCTCTTCAGCTGTTGTCACTCCTCTCCTCTTATCAGCTTCCAAGAGACCATGTTCTGTATCTCCATTCCATCTAGGTGCTAAGCCCTCATCATTCTTTGCCTGAATTGCTGCCTAAAGCCTCCACACTCTCTCCCTAAATCCAAGTGTCCCAGACACACTCATTCCTCCATAAAACCCTTATCCCCACTTTGGAATAACATTATCTTTTGAAAGTTTTCCCAGTTTTCTAATTCATTTTAGATAAGTCAGCAGATGCATAATTTTTTAAACAGAGCAAATTCAAGTGCATGTCTATATATATGCCTATGTACATACCAATATCTCTTCTCTTTTTAATACCAGAAATACCAATTACCTCCTCCTCACATTTTTTTTAATCTGGTTAAACCTTTATTCTCACCTTTATAGCTGGACTCAATTTTAATTTTTCATTACAAAATCTTTAGAAACTCTTTAAAAGGCTGTTCATTTCCTCATTTTATTAGATCATAGTCATGCTAGGAAAAAGTGGAAGAAAAGATAGTTCCAGCTATAGTCTGGATCTGGAGTGTCCCCCTAGTGGCCCAGGTACTAAATGCTTATTCCAAGCCCACGCTATTTGCAAGTAATGGAAGGAACCATTTCCTAGTGAAAGGAAGTTAAGTCCCTCGGGGGACTGTCCTTGAATAGGATTTTGGAATCCTGGCCTCTTCCCTCTTACCTTCTGCTTCCAGGAAGCATAAGGTGAACAGACCCTCTACCATGTACTCCCACTTTAACATACCATGCCACCAAAGGCCCATAGTGCAATGGGGCCAAGTGACCACAGACCAAAACTTCTAAAACTATGACCAAAATAAACCTTTCCTTGTTATAAGTTGATCAACCAACATAATTCTCAAAAAAGGAACAGCTTATAGAAAGGAAGACTGTCAAACAAGCAGCTTCATAAAAACATATGCAATTTAAGAGAAATAAATTTGTAAGCCATCGACATAGGTGATCATTAAAGCCACAAGGGTAGATGAGACCACCCAGGAAGAAAAGGACACATGAAAATGCCCAGAGGAACTCTAATAGCACTGACTGGTCATATATAGAAGATAAAACAAGAAGTAACCTAAGAACTGGCTAAGAAGGTAGAAAGAACACTGGGATTACACCGTGTCATAGAAGCTTAAGGATGAGAATATTCCAGGAAGCAGAAAAAAGGTCTACAGTCAAATGTGACTGAGTTATTAATTTTTCTGAAAGTACTTTTCACCCTCATAAGATACCAATGGTGATTTTGTCTAGTTTTTTCCCCTCATTTGAGGAAACAGAATAGGTACTACTTCAGCTTTAAACAAAAGAAAACATATATATAAATATATATATTGTGAATGTTCATACTCATGCACAAAAGTGTATGTTTATAGATATTTAAGCACAAGTATTACATCCTTGCAATTTCAAACTACCATATATCTAAAGCTAATTAGCTTCATCAAATTCTGTAACTATTAACATATGCCACTTTAGAAATGTAACTAAGAACTATGTATTAAAGAACTAAGTTTTTTTGTTTTTGTCCTTTTTCTTGGGCAGGGGGGGATTGGCTTATTTCACTTAGCATGATACTCTCCAGCAAAAATGGTTTTAACAACAACAACGAAAAAAAACAAAAAACAGATGCAATGACAATCGCAAATAAGGGACAGACAAGGCACAACAGGAATTCAGAAGGGACACAGTGACTTCCAGTTTGAGGGTTATTCTGCCTCATTCTATTAACCATTGTTCTTGATAATATTCCACACTTCCTTGATTTTCCATTAAAAAACTATTTTGTATATATGTATAACATATGCACATACAATATGTACATTGCCATATTCAGAATAATGAATCTAGAAGAAAACACAAATTTTAAGCTCTGGCAATAGGACTAAGAGATACCAGATCTTTACACAGTAATTTTCAACAAAGCAAACTTAATGTCATATACACTTTTTGGGGGGTGGTAGTCCCTGTGAAATCTACAAAGACTGACTAAAAATCAGATGAATATTTAAAACTATTCAATGAGAGATAGAAACCTTCTAAAACTGGATTATTTGTAATGGTTACAGAATTCACTAACTAAATATCACCAAACTGCACATTTAAAATGAGTCAAATTCATATACCTCATTAAATTTTTTAAAAACCCACAGAAAGTATGAAAGAAGTTAAGTAGGAGCTAGGGTAAGCAGCGAATAACAGATACAGGGTTTCTGTTTGGAAAATGAAAAAGTTCTGGAAATAGGCAGTAGTGATGGTTGCGTGACACTGTAAATGTACTTGATGTCACTGAATTGTACACTTAAAAATGGTTAAAATGCTAAGTTTTATGTTATGTATGTCTTACCATAATTTTTACAAAAGTGAGATTGGCTTTAGAGATGTTAAGTTTGGTACCTGTGAGGCAGTGATAGACATGTATAGAAGAGCCTAAACCTTATGAGGACAAAACTGGAGAATGTACTCAACTATGTACAATTTTGAATTCTGGGGTCTAACCTAGTAACTAAAATGTAGTGTTAATAAATAATGACAACTGAATTTAAAAAGAAAAAAAAAAAGAACTTTCATAAAAACCCTGAAAATTTCAATTTCATCATTAAAAATTCAAATTCATCATTAACTGACTATTCATGATTCATCTGGCTGATTTGTGAAGTGCCCTATTATTAAGTAAGCTACATTCATCTCTTCATTCTGTAGACTTCTCAGTATTTCATATTTGCAAAAAAAGAGAACTTTCTATGCCTTGGTCTGTTTTATATTAATAAATATCACAATAAATCAGAACTTCCAGTCCTCTCTCCTCGTGGGTAAGAGGTGATACTCACCCGAATAGTTACAGTGTGATTGGCAGATGGCCTCAAGAGAGGTAGCCGGATTCCACACTGAGGCATCCTTCTCATCTCTTCAATAGGAGTTCCAAGCCACTTCTTATCTGGAGAAAGGTGAGGTGGAACGTATTTAAGGATCTTCCTTTCTGTTCTCTGATGTTTGACTTCACACTGTTCTTTTCTAGGGTCAAGACAAACGTATGCAGCCACAAATTATTTATTGTTCCCCTGAATACAAAAGTACAAAATTTTACCCAGAATGTTATTGTTTAAAGTGCATTAACCTTGCTCTAGCACTTCAGTTTGTTTTACACTTACAAGGCAACAGAAAACCTTAAAAAGCTTATATTAAAATTCCTTCCTCAGACAGATAAATCATCTTCTAAAAACAGAAATGAGCCATGGTTCATAGTATTAGCCACTTCTCATCTTTACACAGTAATTTTCAACAAAGCGAACTTAATGTCATATGCTAGAAAACTGAGATCATATAAAATCATCGGGCAGATTTTAAAATTCAATATGGAATAGTGACAAAAATATAACCTTTATAATCAGACATGCATGGAATTAAATCCCACTACCACCACCCAGATTACATGATTTCAGTGACTTTTCTAAAGCAAATCAGGTTTCTCATTTATAAAACGAGTACAATAATTTCTGCCTGTCAGAACATTAGAGAAAGTATAATATATAATGGCCTAGAAAAATGGCTAACAGTCACCACTATCAATCTAATATTTTCATGTTCTAATAATTCCCATATATTCCATAAAGAAATTCATGAAAATAAAAATCTGACTGCCAACATTATATCTTATTTTCTATTTCTTGCCATTTTAAAATTTAGAGTCTAGGATTAAATTTAGCATGAATATTTAATAAGAAACACAACCATTACTTTATTCTACTATAAATCCTGACTTTGTTAAACTCCCTTATGAAATTTTAAAACATATACTATTAGAAAGATGCTCCTTATGGGGAAAAAGAATTACCTTCTATCTTCTGCTTTAGGCATTCTCATAAAATGATCAGTGATTTTAGAATCCTTTTTTCCATGCTGTTTGGAATTTTTGCATTCTACATTAAGGCTAGAAGTATTTCCAGGTGGCCTGGTATTTAAATCACTCATCCCAGTGCGATTCTCTCTTCCTTCAAATTGAAAATGTAATCTAATTTCACCTCCCTTATTAGAGTGCCGTTTCCTAAGTTCACTGTCAGCTTCTCTTGCTTGGAACCTTGAAGGTTTATTTGTTGTTTGGGAGGAACTACCATCTTCTTGTTCATCAAAACCTGGACTTGTTTCTTCATCTGCTTCTGAGTCTTGACAACTATTTTTGGAATTATCCACATCCATCGGTGACTCCGGTTCGCTCTCCTTCTCAAATGGAGAATTTCCTAGGCTACTTTCTTTTCTACTCAACTTGCTGTCATTTTGGGGTCCAGTTCCAACATCTTCAGAGCCGACATCTGACAATGGGCTTTCTGGTACCACATCTATCTCCTCCTGCTGACAACCTGCAGAGTCTTCTACAGGATGGCAAGTCTTGCTACACTTCTGGTGGTTTCTGGCATCTCTGGCCTGCTCATCTTCTAAAGTCTGTTTTGCATTTGCAAGCTTTGCAGGTGTCAGAAATTGTTGATTATCTCTATCTTCTTCACTATCTGTGTCACTGTGATCATCAGTTTGGGGTGACTGATTGATGTTAGCATTACTATACTGCTCTGGTACCAGAGTCACTGTTGAAGGTTCACTTCCCAAAAGCTGCTCTGTGTGTTTCCCTTCATTTTGCCACTTAACCAGAGTTGCAGTCTGATGTTGGTTCAAATATTGAGTGCTTTTTTCAATGGGTGATTTATCATGACTTAGCTGAGAAACATTTTCTAATTTTTCCACATTATGTTGGTAAAAGTTATCTTTTTGTACAGAACTCATCATGGATTCTATCCTTGTATTGTTATTTTCTTTACTACGCAAACTACAAGAGAATAGAAAGAACTAAATTGAATTTATGATACAAAAAGTTTCCTAACCAACCACATCCCTACAATGTCATATCCATAAGTATATTTGTGAATACATGAACACACAGCATGTTCTTTCATTACTGTTTGTACATGTGCCTATAATTCCCTTCCCCAGCTGTGTGCTTGACAAACACCTATCCTTTCTTCAAATCATAAACTTCACTCACCTTCTTATGTAGTCGTCCCTCAAGGCTTAAGTATAAAGCTGATTCTTTTTTTCTTTCTTCTCTATATTAACCACCACTCATATCTTTTCTTGCTCATACATTTACTGTGGCATTTCTCACATGAGTCAGCATTACGAGTTTTTGTGTCTGTAACTACCATTACAAAATAAGTATTTTAAAGGAAGGGACTAAGGGCTGGGGTTGTAGCTCAGTGGTAGAGCACTTGCCTCACATATGTGAAACACTGGGTTCAATTCTCAGCACCGCAAATAAATAAATGAATAAAATAAAGGTCCATCAACAACTAAAAATTTTTTTAAATAAATAAATAAATAAAGTAAGGGACTATTCCTTTTTCGGGTTGTATTGTAGGTGAATAAAAAATGAGAAAGCACAGAAATAAGAGAAAATATGAAGCAACATAAAACCCTACACTATATAATTCATTTCTCCATATAAGCATGTCTCTATACCTTTCTGATTCAGCTGTCTTGATTCCTTGAGTGTCCATCCAACTGGTAATAGTCTTTTGTTTGAAAACTTTAAGAAAGAAAAAAAAACAGTACAAAATTAATGTACAGCCATACCTTCCTTCAAATAGAAAATATATACAGCCTATTATATTTATAAAACATATATTTTTAAAAATATACATATGGCATTTTTTTAGGTTCTATGAGCTAAACAAAGATCTTCTTTCACCCTCAAGTATTAAGAGAGAAGTTATGGACAAACATACTAATATTAACGGCAAAGGATAGAAAGTGACTGGCCCCAAAAAGAGTTGGTATGGCTCAATGTGTAAGAATACAGGCTCTGGAATCAGAAAATCTGGATTCAGATGCTGGTTCTCCCACTGTTTTCCTGTGCGATCTTGTGAGGGACAATTTCTCTTTGTCTCAAATTCCTTAGCTATAAAACATACTAGCAGTGTTTTTCACGGTGTTAATGTGAGGTTTAAATAAACTAATAATAATCTATGTAAAGCGTATAGGTGCCACTCAGTATATGCCCAGTAAACGTTGGTTCTAAATTATCATTTTTATTATTAATACTTCTTTTGGTACTAGGGATTGAACATAGAGTGTTTTAACACTGAGCCACATCTTCAGTCCTCTTTATTTTTTATTTGGAGACAGAGACTCACTAAGGTTGCTAAGGCTGGCCTTGAACTTGCAATCCTCCTGTCTGTCTCCAAGTAGTTGAAATTATAGGTGTATACCATCATGCCTGGCAATTATCTTTATTATTTAAAATGGTTTTAATTAAGAAGGTATTTCCAGGAAAAAGACCACAGCAAGAAATAGGAGTAAGTGGGATAATTGTTAAGATCTTTGGAAAGAGCTAATACTTAAATTCTGCCTTTAAGAAAAAACATGAATTCACAAAAAGTAAAAAATCATAAGCAAAGGCACCAATGGCAGAAAAAAAAGAAAACAACACACAATAGAGTCGAAAAGTCAGCTAAGACAGTATCACCGAAGACCATACTCACAAAGAGAAGTATAAGAAAGTGCTATAAGTCATACTGTGATTCCAAAATTCAAATCTAGGAAGCTCACAGCCAGCCTGAAGGACAAATACGCAGGCAAAAAGGCAGAGCCTACTGACAAAAAACAGTGAGAAAGCTCCTGGTGTAGGTTAGTAGTTCTCAAATCAGGAGGCTAGCAATAAATGGATCCAAGGGCCACATCCTACTAAACCTACTGAATCAGAATCTGTATATGAGTATGATGGAGGCTGAGGGGAATCTGTAATTGTTTCAAAAAGTGATTTTGATGACCAACTAGACTGAAGAATTACTGGCCAAGGAGCAAAACAAATCTCAGTAAGAGTGGTAAAATGTAGGACAATCATTACAGACTTCATAATGTGAGAGAAATTAAATGTGGCACTAAGCTCTAAGCTTGAAAGGATTGAAAGATTGTGACAGCATTAAGTAGAAATGTGGATTATAAAAGAATTGAGATTGGGGGGAAATATGATTAAGTCAATTCTGCACATATTAAATTTGAGATACCAAGGAGATAACTTGATAGAAATGACCAGAAGTCAATAGCTATTGATCAGATCAAGTACAAGAGATGCAATATAAATCAAAACAAGTAATATTTTATATAATCATTAGAAATAAGTGCTTTCAAAATTTAACATACTATACATGGATTAAATGTATATAACATTTTAGTATAAAAAATAAAACATGAAGTATTCTCAACCACTTTCTAAACTGCACCTTAAATCAGACTCTTTCTTATTTTCATACATCTTCTCAAACACCATATAATATGAGCAAAACAGATGCAGGCTCAAATAACAAATATCACTGTTTATCACTGAGATAATGGCATAAGTTAAATACATTTGAGACTTAGGAAAAAATTCAAATTCAAGTATTCTAATGTCATACAATTTATACCTGCCATGAAAGTATCTGAGTACCATATATTATACTTCCTACAAAATACTAATAGTTCAACTAGTAAAAATCATTATTTTTTAGTTTTATCATAAAAAGTAATTATATGCAGTTAATATTTCTTGTTAAATACCACTACTTCAGTGATTTTATTTTGAATTTCTGCAGCATATTAAGCTTCAAAGAAAAAATTAATTTTAGTAAGCAGAGAGTTAAGAGGATGATCCAGCCAGGCCCATTGGTACATGCCTTTTATCCCAGCAACTCAGGAGGCTAAAGCAGGAGGATTGCAAGTTCAAGGCCAGCCTCAGCAACTTAGTGAGATGCTCCCAAAAATAAATAAATAAAAAATAAAAAGGACTGCGATGTAGCTCGGTGGTAGAGCATCCGAGTTCGACCCTCAGTCCAAAAAAAGGAATCGTTTGATTCTGAGACTTTTTTTACAGTTCTATCTTTTCTATTGAATTTCACTTTACAGGTTAAGCATCCCTGATCTGAAAATCCAAAATGCTCTGAAATCTGAAACTTTCTGAGCATCAAGCACTGATTTTAGAGAATTTTAGATTTTGGATTTTGGATTAGGGGTGCTCAATCGCTAACATCTACACAAATATTTTCAAATCTGAAAAACTCAAATCTGAACACTCCTGGTCCCAAGCATTTCAGATAAGGGACACTCAACCTGTACCAAACACAGCAAGTACAGTTCAGAAAATCCTCAAATTGCAAACCAGCAATGTACAAAAGCATTCATTTTTGAGTCAGGTTAGGATTTAAAACACTTTTTTTTCCATAAATGTTACAGTTAAATATAAGGACTCATTGGCTAGGCTCCTCCACTACACATGGAGCTCAGCACTGTACTGATAAGTCCATAGAACCTAAAGACTGCAAACTTTATTTCATGAAAAACCATGAGTTGTATACCAATGAAGTTGAGAAAGAGAGCTAGGGCTCTCTCCTGTAGCCCTAACAAGGAGAACGTGTTCTCTCTCTAGCTAGGGCTTCTGATTATGATTCCTGAAGTCTGAGAAAAGGATGAAGAAGGAAAGGCAAGAGATGAGGAATCAATATTTCTTGTTAACATTCCTCAGTCCTTGTTTGGTATCCAGAGAAAGGGCTTCCCTACTTCTCTTTCCAATACCACCACTTTTGGCTTCCAGAGGTTTCTTTTCCAACATATCACAAGACTGTTTCAGAGCTCTCTCTCTCTTACTTCTGAAGTAAATATAAAATGATGATTCCCCAAATTCTGGGAAATTTCTTTCATTTAGCTAGAAACAATCACAGCAACAAAAATAAATAAGGAGAAGGTACATAATGTAAAATCAATCCTGGACTGAGACCTTTGTTCAGTCACTAGCATCACCTATGCCAAGTTTTTTTCAGCTTCAAATTGAATTAACAACAACTACTTCCAAGGGTCATGTGAATCATTAAGATTACAAAAATGAGAGAAAATATTAAATGTCCAGCCTCACAACACAGATACGCAAGAAATATATTTATTCTTAACACTTCTATTCAATCTTTTTTTTTACTGAGATCACTAGTTCTCCAACTTTATTATGAATTTGCACCATTCACATTTACTCTCATCAGTAACATCAATCAGTAACAAGTGTATTTCAATGACATTATTCAATAAGCACCTATAGATAGAAGCAAAAGGTACAAAATGCACTAAAATTCAGCTGCATTTCAAAGGAACACCCCACTTCCACAAAGTTTCCCATAGCAATGCAAGTACATAAATCACCCCCCAGAATGTGAACAGCAAGCTAACTTCTCTGCCTAAATACAGATTATCTGATTTCAATCAATATAAGACATATCCAGGAAGAAAAATAATACTAAATATTAATTTTTCTATTCCACCTACTCCTTCTAGTATAAATAACTATGTACCAACTTCCTAAAAGAACCCTAAAATCCAAATGAAATAAACTTAGAATTTCAACAATCTGTTAATTGGTGTTCTGTATATAGAAAACATCACACATGTGAAGAATTAATATGATTCTTCTTCTATAAAAACTCAAGATCCAAATAATAAAAAATGACTGCCCTGGAGGATCAAAGTCAGCCTCAACAACTAGAGACGCACTAAGCAACTCGGTGAGACCCTGTTTCTAAATAAAATATAACAAAGGGCTGGGGATGTGGCTCAGTGGTCAAGTGCCCCTGAGTTCAATCCCTAGTACAAAAAAACAAATTAAAAAAATGCATATATGAATGACTGCCCTAACTCCTACTAACAACTAACTCCTCTTTACCATGCAAATAAAGTTGACAGGACCACAAATTACCCAGTCACACAAGTCAAATATATTACCTGTTGTTCATCATCAGTTCTCCCTCCTCCATACCAAGTTCTCTGAAATCTACATGCTGAATTTTAAGTGCAACCCTTCCTTATATTCCTTAAATATATTACTCATCAGGTGACTGTTATGTGTCTCCAACAACTTGTCTCCCTATTTACAGTCTTGACTTTCTCTAATCCAGTGTTTTATAAACTACAAAAAAGTAGCATATTTTAATGAAATACAAGAATGCATCATAAATAGTGAGGGTATTATTTTATGAAAAATTTGTTTTCAGTTATAAATACAGCAAAAGTACCAGGTTATATGTATATTACTGTGTGCCAAATAATTTTATACTGTGTGGGTTGTAGTAAAAAAAAGTCCAAAAGCCATTGTTTATATCACCTTTTCTAAAATATTAACAAAATGTCATTTCTCTGCTTAAAAGCTTATTCACAGACTCCCATTAACCACAGAATCAAGTTTAAATTCCTTAACATGGTACTCAAGTTTGAGTACTCAACAATCTCACCTGACAATGCTGTTATCCTTTAGTGTGTGCTGTTTCCTTTGCCTATATATTTTCTCTCCCCTTCATTTATATAATCCTGCTCATCCTTCAAGACTTAAATCTGCTCCCCATTGCCTCCAAGTCCTAAGACACCCAAGTACACAGAAAACTGTCTGACCTTTGCCCAGCCTCTTAAAACTGTTGACTACTGCATTCTTTTTGAAACACTCTCTTCTTTGCATGACACTACACAAGCTTGGTTTTCCTCCTACTTCTGTGACCATTTTGTTTTTCAGTCTTCCCTTAAAATGTTGGTGTTCCTAAGTGTTCTGTCCTTATTCACCTTTATATTTTCTATATATTTAAATGATATCTAAACTATTCACATAAGCTTCCATAGCCCTCTTTATTCCAAGAACTGTCAATTTCTCCACCACACATGTACTACTTCTGAGGAATATAAGTATCCCATTCTCTCCTGAATTCATCTACTTCTCCTTCTTTGCCGCCCATATCCAAGTGTAAGGCTAAAATATCTCCCCCTAGAACACCTTAACTCTCTGGGCCTCCACTTGTGTTTCCGACTATTTTTTGTTTTCCACATCAACTATAGGGACCATTCAACAAACAATTCTAATCAAAGTACCTCGCCCCAGTGAAAATTCTGTAATAGCTCCTCATTGTCATTAAACTTCAAAATCTTTAGTAGTGTTTACTACATCCCAGTAAAGTATGATCTGATTTTCTCCAACTTGCTGCACCCCTTCTCTCACTACTCTCCCATTAACTCTCCACACTAGTTGCACTCCTGAAACACCTCCTTATTACCTCTTCATCTAGGAAACTGTACACAATTGTTAGTCCTCAAAGTAAGCATAGTGTCTTCCGGAGGATTGTTTTTGAGCCCATAAACTAGGTTAAGTACACCTGCCTTCTACCAAAACAATCTGTCCCTCACATATTAAAACATTCACTACCTTTTGTTATATGTATTTTCTTGTCTATTGTCTATCTCTCCTGACAGATTTTAGGGTATGAAAGCAGAGAACAAGTTCCTTGTGTTCAACACTATGCCAGAGACAAGCACAACAGTAGCTAAGACTAGGGACTGGGGTTATAGCTCAGTGGTAGAGAGCTTGCCTAGCATGATGTTAGGCACGAGGTTGATCCTCAGCATCACATAAAAATAAATAAATAAAATGAAGATACTGTGTCCATCAACAACTAAAAAAATATTTTTAAAAAAGTAACTGAAATTTAAAAAAAAATTCAGTAGATGCTAAATTCTTATTCAAGGATTTTAAACTATTGAGTAAAAATTACATTTTTACATTATAAGCTTTTTTTTTTTTTTTTTTAGCAATTACAGACATCTGAAAAGATGTGGCTGCATATAAGGACCTAGTGAAAAAACAAGTTAAAGCCAGTAATAATTCATTTAGCTAGTGAATCATAATGCCATAGAAACAACTATAAAATTAAGCTGTTTATTCTTGAGTTTTTTCCTCTCCTTGAAGAGAAGCAAAAAAACAGAAAATTAACTTTACAAAATAAATATTACAGCTTTTTGCATTTACAGAATTAGTTGCTGTTTAAAATAAATATAACTATCAGGGCCATATCAAAGTGTGTAATTGACTTATTTTCTATATATTTGTTGTGTTATTAACTTTTGAATTATACTTGCCTTTCTAAACCCATACATTCCAACAAGATACTCTGTCGCCAATTAAAATTCTGCATTGTTTTATACATTTTTGGTAGCAAATGAGAGCAACTCAATTTGGACTTGCTAAGGAAATTGGAAAGTTAATTATGAATATATAAGTACATAAATAAAGCTGAGCCACAGGATCAACTAGGGAAAAAAAAGTAACTGAGACTAAAAAATCTGGATCCTGGGTTCCAGAATCCGAAGGAGGGAAGTTGCAACAGCTTTTTTTTTTTTTTTTCCATCTACAGGCTGAAGCGTCCTACTGCTACACAACTAGATGCCAATAAAGGCAATTTCTCCATCAAATCTGAGAAAAGAAAACGGGGTCTCCGGCCATTTTCCGCCATGTAACTGTCCATCAAGATTTCTCACAACATCAAGCGGATCCGGGAAAAATGCGGCCCCCGCCTCCTCCACTGGTGGCATTGGTAGTTGAGCAAGCGAAGCTCGGAGTGATGCATATAAAACCAGGTTAGAGTGACAGGAGCCCCGGGTCCTCGGACTCAAAACAGAGAAGGTTTGGATGGAGGCGAAGGACAAAAGATTTTTATTTCCCCACGTACCAAGCGAGGTGGCGCCGCCTCTGTGCGGTCCCGCCCGCCCAGGGACGCAGCCTGGAGAGGACGGTGGGACCCTGAACTGTACAGGAGCGTCCTTGGGGTCGAGGACGCGCCTTTGCCTGCCGGGGAAGCTCCGGGAATCCAAGGCAGCCGGTGGAGAAGTTGTAGCGGCGCCCCAGCGGGGTCGCTTGGTGCAGGGCTCACAGCCGGGGCCCGCACTCATGCTTGGGACCCACAGCGCACAGTCCCCGGGCCGGCCCGGGAGGAGACCTCATTCACTAACCCTGAGAGGGACGGACTGCGCCTCCTTCTCAGCGCCTCCCCGCACCATTCCCTCTCTGCCGCAGCCTGCTTCTGTAGTTGCTGGTTCGCCGGCGTTAGAGTCAAGCCCTATTGCAGAAGCTTGCCTTCCTTCTTGCCGCAGGTATCTCAGCCTCAGATCGCGCTGCTTGGATTCCGACTTCGTTCACTTTCCCACCACCGGAAGTCTGCCGTCAGGTGCCCCCGATTTCCGGGGTGTACACAGCCGTAAAACGGAAGTGTGGTGCTTAACGGGAATCGACGCCCGGAAGGTCAGCGTGTGAAGGAGGCTGTGGTAACTCGGGTCTCCCCGCGCCTACTGTGAAGCAACCGCCGAGCGCTCGACCCCGGCTTGAGGCAGGGTCAGGAACGAGACGGTAGTTTCCTGAGACACCATGGAAGGCGGCGGGGGAAGTGGTAACAAAACCACAGGGGGATTGGCGGGTTTTTTCGGAGCCGGTGGAGCAGGTTACTCGCACGCGGATTTAGCCGGCGTCCCGCGTAAGTATCGGGCCCAGTATGCGAACATTTCGGACTGCTTCCGGCATCTGCACTTAACGTGAGCCATTCGGAAGCATCAGCGCTGGTAGCGAGGTTAATGTGTCTGACCGGCTGCTCTTTCAAAGCTATTGTGAAATTGAGCTTCTGTGAACATTGTTTTGGGGGACTGTAGATCCCTGGGGAAGCTACCTGTGGTTGACCCGGATTTAAGGGATGATGCATGCTTTCTTCCGTTTATATCTAGGTCCCTTTCTGTTATTATATGTATTCCTATATGTTGTCGTGAGTTAAGAGAAAAGCCCAGATTTTCTGGAAATAGCGTATTGCAAATAGCAAGCAATTAGTTAGCTTCTTGGCGAATTTTTTTAAAAAAAATCAAATTCCGAAGTAACTATTGGGGCCAAACACTCAATACGTGGAGTCGGGAAGTAAATATGAGTTGGAAAAAGTCAGGAAACCATCTAAATAAGCTGGAAAGTGAGCTATACTTTATAATACACGAAGGTGTATATACTTACATGCTTCTCTGAATATAACTTCCCATTCTTGTGGTTGTACATGATGTGAAGTTACACTGGTGGTGTATTCATATATGAACATAGGAAAGTTATGTGCAGTTCATTCTACCGTCTTTCTCATTCCCTCTTCCTTCCCCCACGTATGCGCCCCCCCATCCAGTGAACTTTCCCCACCCCCACATTGTGATTCAGCAACCAAATATCAGAGAAAACATTCGGCCTTTCGGTTTTTTGGACTGGCTTATTTCACTTAGCTTGCCTCCAATTCCATTTACCAGCAAATGCCATGATTTTATTCTTTATGGCTGAGTAATATTCCATTGTGTAAGTGTACTACATTTTCTTTATCCATTCATCTGTTGAAGGGCACCCAGGTTGATTCCCTAGCTTAGCTATTGTGAATTGAGCTGCTGTGAACATTGTTTTTTGAGATTGAGGGTCTCCAGAATGAGTCAGCCCCTAAACTGACAGGTAGAAGAAAAGAGAAAAAACAAAATTTCATGGAGCTTGTAAATAAAATATTTATGGAGCCTATAAATCAGAATTGCAAGACAGGGAACTGTTAGAAGCTTAGTTTATTATATGTAATAACTTGTGGGAATTTTTATGCAAATAACATCTTGTTTTCTCTCTAGTAACTGGTATGAACCCTCTGTCTCCTTATTTAAATGTGGATCCACGATATCTTGTGCAGGTAAGATTAAAATTTTAGTGTTTGATGTTTTATCTTACACTTTAAAAAGTTCAATTATTTAATTCCAAGTTGAATTAATCCATGAACTTAGTACAGGTACTTAATTCTACCATATACTAAGTCTCTGGTTTCCATTCTTTTTTTTTTTTTTTCCTCACAAACCCTAAGAACTTGGCTTGTATCTCTCCCTGAAACCATTTAACCCCCTTTAAAGGGAGTTAAACCAACAAGGAATGCACCCTGATAAAAGTAAATTTTGCTTTTAAAGCTCACTTTGTAGTATCAGAATACTGGGCTAAATGTTAAGACTTCAAACACTAGTGGTTGAATATCTCAGGAAAGCAAGGTTAATTTAATGTACTGAAAATCAGTTTATGTTCTGTGACATATCAATGTGTAATAAAGCAATAAAAATAAGAATATAAGACAAAACCACATGATTACCTCAATAGATGCAAAAAGAGCATTTGATTAAATCCATCTCCCTTTCATGATTTTAACACACACACAGAATAGTAGAGAATTCCTTCAACCTAATAAATGGCATCTACACAATAGTGAAGGACTATTTCCCCTTTAAGATCAGGAGTAATAAAAGCAATTTCTACTGACTTCACTACTGTTTAACATCCTATAGCCAGAGCAGTTAGGCAAGAGAAAGAAATGGCAGATTGAAAGAAGAGTGAAACACTTTGCAAATGATGTGATCTTGTCTTTTAAAAATCAAATAAAGGTACAAAAAAAAAATAGGGCTGGGGTTGTGGCTCAGCTGTAGAGCGCTCACCTCCCATGTGCGAGACCCTGGGTTCGATCGTCAACACCACATACAAATAAATGAGTGAAATGTATTGTGTCCAACTACAAGTAAAAAATAAATATTAAAAAAAAAACTGTTACAATTAATAAGTGAATTCAGCAAAGTCTCAGAATATAAAATTAACATAAAATCAGTTCTGCTTTCCATACAGTAGCAACAAACACTCCAAGTGTAAAATTACTTTATAAATGTAAGAGCTAAAGATATAAAACTCTTGAATGAAATCATGGCTATAAATAGTTGTGATTGGATTATGCAGTAGTTCATTTGCTACCAAAAGCACAAGTAATAAATAAAAAGTTGGTTAATTCAATTTAGTCAAAATTGATTTTTTTTAAAAAGCTGGACCCAGTGACATGCCTATAATCCCAGCAATTTAGGCGACATGAAATAGGAGGATTTGATACTTGCCTTAGCAATTTAGCAAGATTTTGTCTCAAAAACACAAAACAAAAACAAAACGAGGGGTTGTGGCTCAGTGGCAGAGCACTTGCCTAGTATGTGTGAGGCACTGGGTTCGATTCTCAGCACCGCGTATCAATAAATAAAGGTCCACTGATAACTAAAAGAATAGTTAAAAAAAAACAGAAACAACTTGGTATGCACTGGGTTCAATCCCCAGTCCCACCAAAAAAAGAACAACTTTTTTTTTTTTTTTTTTTAAAGGGGAAAGAGCCAGGCATGGTAGTGCATGCCTGTATTCCCAGCAGCTCAGGAGTCTGAAGCAGAGGATCACAAGTTCAAGGCTAGAGACTTAACAACACAACATATTATGTTCTTTATGTAGTGTTAAGTTGAAAATGTGTTCACACAAATTGTACATAAATGTTCATAGTAACCAAAAAGCAAAAACAAACAGTTTAGCTAGGCCCTAAACAACTTAATGAGACCCTGTCTCAAAAAAAAAAACGCTGGTTGGGGGCTGGGAACGTGGTTGAATGGTAAAGCACCTCTGGATTCATTCCCTAGTACCAAAATAAGAAAAAGAAAGGGGAAAGGTAGTCAAAGACTAGGAGAAAATATTTGCAGATCATTTACCTGATGATGGACTTATAGTTAGAATGTTTAGTTTTAAAAATTTTTTAAAACATTAATGAAACAACAATCCAATTATAAAATTCTAATTATAAATAGACATTTCTTCATGAAAGTGTATAGATGCCAAGTAATGACATGAAACTTCAGTGTCACTAATTAGAGAAACTGAAGTCACAAAACCATAGTAAAATACTACTTCAGGCCCACCAGGAGCTATAATGAAAAAGACAATAACAAATACTGGTAAGGATGTGGAGAAATTGGACGTTCATACTTTGCTTGTGGGGATGTAAAATGATAAATCTGCTTTGGAAATAGTCTGGCAGTTTCTCAAAATGTTAAAAATAGAATTATCTTATGACCTGGCATTTCTACTCTTAGATATACACACAAGAGAATTGAAAACATGTTCACACAAATTGTACATAAATGTTCATAGTAGCCAAAAAGCAAAAACAAACCAAATGTCCATTAACAGGAGAATGAATAGACAAAATATGGCGTATCTATGTAATGTAATATCATTTGGCAATTAAAACATGAATTATTGTTTCATGCTACAACATGGATGAACTTAAAATGCCTGCTAAATCAAAGAAAACCAGTTACAAAAGACCGCTTAATATATGATTCCATTTATATGAAATGTCAGAATAGGCAAATATATAGGCATGAAGAGTAGACTAGTAATGGCTTGCAATTGGGACTATGTGGGGAATGAAACTATTGAATTGTACATTAAATAAATGAGTAGTATAGTATGTGAGTGATATGTCAGTAACTTTTTTTTTTTTTTCCTATTCTAGGAATTGAACCCAAGGCTTTGAGCATGCTAAACAAGTGCTCTACTGCTGAGCTATACCCTAGTCCTTAAAAAAAAATGTTTTTTAATAAGGACCTTGTGAGTTTAAAGCTTCATTGTTTTTGCAGAAAATTTATCATTTAAATTTATTAAATATTAATAAGTGGATTTTTTAGAGGCTCCCATCTTGTCAGTTTACTCAGAATTTCACAGAACATGTATTTTGCTTAAATGTTGACTTCAGAATTAAAGTGCTACTCTAGCTATAAATGCAATATTATTTTGATCTTACATTGCTAAGTGAGTATGGTTAGACAAAAAAAAATGTGTATTCAAAAACAAAATAGGGAATTTTGGGATGCTAGAGGGACTTCAGAATTGAAAGTGTTTTTCTAAACCTTTTTGTCTTCATGTTACATGTAACAATCGAAAACAAATGTAAAGATGATACCTTAATAAAAATTACATTTTTAAAATATTTTTCTATACTTTTAGAAAATTAAATATATCTTAAATAGTGCCCGTCAACTGACCATATAGTAGTTTTGGCATCAATTTTTATTTGTGCTTTCTCTTTTTTTTTTTTTTAAAGAGAGAGTGAGAGAGGAGAGAGAGAGAGAGAGGGAGAGAATTTTTTAATATTTATTTTTTAGTTATCGGCTGATACAACATCTTTGTTTTGTATGTGGTGCTGAGGATCGAACCCAGGCCGCACGCATGCCAGGCGAGCGCGCTACCACTTGAGCCACATCCCCAGCCCTGTGCTTTCTCTTGCTATTGCTTTTGTATTATCACTACTCTTAAATCATCCCTAAAATGTTTTCTAAATTATGTTAATAAATCTTGTTCTCTGTTAGCCCATATGAATATCTGGTATAAAAACAAGGAGACTTTAAATAATTTCCAGTGTCCATAGTAGTATTCACATGAAATTATAAAGATGACACATAATCTCAGCCTTCTGACTATTTCATCAGGTTCATTGATATCTGTTCTTAGATTCATTTGTCTTCTGTATTGACAAACAAACTTATGGTATTTTAGTGACACTAGTGTCCAACTAGAGTGTCACCAGTACAGGTTTAACAAGAACTTTTCAACGTATCTTCTCCTATATTCAGTGTATTAATATACTTTACTGTCAGTTTTGTGTATGAATTGATGTACGTTTGCTTCCAAGCCTTTAGTGAGCTTGTGCTGACATGCCCTTGAGCTTGCTTGATAAGGTTCAGCATAACCGTATTTAAAATCACTATAATTTAAATGTCAAGAAGCATCCAAAATTTGAAAAACTATGTACAGTATATCATCACATGGAATCTTCTCAAGATTTGCTTATTATTCCCCAACTGACCATTTTGTGTGATGAGAATACATGTGCTTGTTTACTTGCAGTGTTTGGTGAGTATTTTGTATGCACAAGCCAGAAATTAAAAACACAGTGCAGAGCTAGTTTTCCTAATTAGGAATGCATTTACCAAAGTTCAGTATTTGCTACAAGGAGTGGGATAAATGTTGATATTTAGTGGTTTTTAGTATGTTGAATGTGGCACACTCTGTGTGCTATCCATCAGGGGATTTGCCAAAGCTATTTTTTCATGGAAAGCTTTCCTTAAATGAAACTGTTTTTTCTAACTGTATATTGACTCTTAAATTGATCATCATTTTTTGCTCTCAGTAGCATTTCTCTCTTTTTTTTTTTTTGAGAGAATTTTTTAATATTTTTCAGTTTTCGGCAGACACAACATCTTTGTATGTGGTGCTGAGGATCAAACCTGGGCCACATGCATGCCAGGCGAACGCGCTACCGCTTGAGCCACATGCCCAGCCCCTCTCAGTAGCATTTCTTAACCCAGGATTTTGGGTCATCTTCCAGGGACTCATGTTAATTATGCATTTACTACAAATAGGGTCTATAACTTCCTAAGGTTATTAAAGGAATATATGCGGTCAGGGTATAATTCAGTGGTAGTGTGCTTGCCTAGTTTGCATGAAGCCCTGGGTTCAATCCCCAGCTGAAAAAAAATACTATTGAGGGTATAATTTGCCCTTGTATGACTGATGACTGATACAGATGATTGTACTTTAATAGTTCTTGCTCATTTTTTGAGGATCATTTGATTTTACACGTGTAAGATGGTATTCAAGGTTTAGTTGCTACAAAATCAAAAATTATTTTTTTCCTTCAGACTTGACAGTCTGTCATCTGTTAATTCTTATAGCTTTCAGTGTTCTTTTCTTTAAAGCTGTTCTTTCTACACTCTGTCACCTCAAATTTGTCATTAAGGCAGATTACATATTATCTATCTGATTTACATTTTGAGGGAAACAAGTGCTAAATGAGAATCCCTCCTAAGAACAAAATGTATTATGTATTTCCTTTCACTTTGATTTAGGTATTGCTATTGCTGCAGACAATTTTATTTTTGTTTAAATAAGATAGTTGAGGTTTCCACACATGGTGGCACATGCCTGTAATCCCAGCAACTCAAGAGGCCAAGGCAGGATTGCGAGTTCAAAACCAAAACCAGTCTCAGCAAAAGCGAGGCACTAAACAACTCAGTGAGACCCTATCTCTAAATAAAATACAAAATAGGGCTGGGAGTCCAATCCCCAGTACCCTCCACCCCATAAAAAGACAGTTGAGTTTGCATTAATTCAATGTTTTACTTTCTAGAAAAACTGCTTTGAAAAGTTAAAAGTAGTTTTCAGGTGCTGTCTTGAGTGATGCTCAACTTGGTTTTCTTTATTACTCCATTAGGATACGGATGAGTTTATTTTACCAACTGGAGCTAATAAAACACGGGGCAGATTTGAACTAGCCTTCCTTACCATTGGAGGATGTTGTATGACAGGTGGGTGTAATGATATATTTTTTTCCTTTGGTGTCCTCAGTTTAAGAAGTTGATGGTGCTACCTTAGAATTATTGCAGCATTTCTCTAGTTATGTTAGCTTCTTCCAACTGATCATGGTGTCCAACCCAGGTTCTTTATTTTATTTTTGGTCAATAGCCAGAGTCAGCTCTATAGTACATTCACAAGGGAATTTAGGAAATAATTGGGTTCTGTTTTTGTTTTGTTGATAAATACTTATTTTCCAGCTTATTAAGCACCATGGAAATCACTATTACATAAATGATCATCAGCCTTAGCTGACATGAATTACTGCTTTCACTTTGATGATGAGGAAAGTGAATCATGGGGTATTTAAATAATAGTAATCACTCTTGATCATGTAGATCTTAAATGGCACATCAAACTTTTCAATCCCCTGGCTTTTCAAATCCTACATTACTTCCATCACATAACTGTTTCCAAAGTGCTGAGGATGCTGTTGTCTTGAACAAGGGTCAGCAATGAAACAAAAGAGCTTTGGGTTCTTATAGAATTAACAGAACTCAGATGGATAATATATATACTGACAGGGCAACTAGCCTTGAAATAAATGAAATGCATTCATTTTAGGTATCTGGTGGAAAATATTTCAACCAAACTAGCTAATTCTATGTCTACCTTAAGAAGAATTATCAGGAATGAGGAATGATTTTTATTAAATAAATTATTTATGTAAATATGTAATTGGTTTATTTAAAATAAATTGTTCTTTTAAAAAAAAAAGTTGATGGTGCTTAAAATGAAAAGGAATTAGAATACTGGTTTTAAGGGGTTTTTTAAAATATTTTCAATGTTTTTTTTGGTATTTATATTTATCCTTCTTTTCTATTAAGTATAAATGAAAATTACTCAGAAGTATGGTTGTTGTTGTTTTTTAATACAAAGCTATATTTGGATGAATTATTATGATTTACCAGGAGCTGCATTTGGAGCAGTGAATGGTCTTCGGCTAGGATTGAAGGAAACCCAGAACATGGCCTGGTCCAAACCAAGAAATGTACAGTAAGTCTCATGTAATCATCTGATACAATGATCCTTGAATATTAACCTCTGCTCTCGTAGTGTAATGGGCACAAATCTGAGATTGCAAATGTTTAGAACATTGATATACTTTGTTTTTTCCTGTTTTGTTTTTTTCTTACTCAAAATAGAAGGAACCAAGGAATCCAATTATTGAATGTAAGCTTTTAAAAGGAGTGATTTTTGAGTTAGTGTCCCTCGGTCAGCTGGTGCTACACCAGCCTAACTTTGCAGCTAGGGGATTCCATTCTCCAAGCTTATATGACATGCTTTTCAAATAGTTGAATTATTAGTAATAAACTTTGGATTATTCAGGGGCATGCAGAACTGGAGAACTTGGTAATGAAGAAATAAGCAGTTCAAAAGAGTAATGCTAAGTCTGTCATTTTACCTGAATTTCTTAATGTCTTCACTCTCCATTTCTGAAATGAGGAGCCAAAGAACTTTAAATGTAATTCCTAGAACTTAGAGGTAGATTTAAAAGATTAAGATTTCCTCAGGAATTTTAATTTGCAGAGAAGGGAAGGTACATTTAAGGTCCAGAAAGTATACATATGTCTTCACTGTGCTTAAGAAGTAAACATAACCAGTCTCTATCAATATTGCTTAAATAGTAAGTTGTTCTGTTTGGCATGTTTTTATTCTTGATATAAGTAGAATCACAAATATGTATTCTTTGGCTCATGGGTTTTTTTAGGACACTTTGAACTCCATCTTCCATATGTATTATTCAGCCAGCAGATGGCAGCAGATTTACTGAATTAGAAGCTTTTAATATTCTTATTACTATGTGAATCACTGTACTTAAATTACCATCCTCCTTCCGTATTTTATGTTTATTTTTGTAACATTTGTCCCTTGCTCCAGTAATTTTTTTTACTTCTTGTATATGAGGAATTTTAAATTAATACCAAAGTAAACAAAATAGCATGATGAATACTTATGAAGCATAATTCATCCTAGCAACCATCAGCCACAGCTTATTATGTCCCATCTCCTCTCCTGTATTGTTTTGAAACAAATTCCTCACGTTATGTTAAATATGAATTTGGAAGTGAAAAGTCTCTTTGAAGAGACTTTATTTATTTATTTATATCTTTATTTTATTTATTTGTTTTTATGTGGTGCTGAGGATCGAACCCAAGGCCTCTCACATGCCAGACGAGCGCTGTATCGCTTAGCTACAACCCAGCCCCAAGACTTTATTTTTTAAAACAGTAGTAGTTTTATAATCATTCTTCTACATAGAGGCAGCATTTAATAATGAAAAGAAGATAGGATTAGGATCAAACAGATACATGTGGTTTTTATTGTTTACTGTTTTGTGATCTTGAGTGTACTTCCTCTACTTTTCTGCCTTATGGGACACAATAACTGTGGCTGATGGTTGCTGAGGATGGTTATGCTTAATAGGCATCCCAAAGAATTTTACCAATTTGCAGTACCTCCAGCAATACAAAAATGAAAATTAATATTTTTAAAGCTAATTACAGACTTTAAAATATTGAACTTAAAACATTAGTAAATAATTTAATTAGAAATACTTTTGTTTGTGAGGATATTAATGTTTTTAAACATTGTTAGAAGTAATACAAATTTTTATACTATAGAACGTTAATTAATGAGTTCTTTTACTCTTTGTTATTATATTTCCATTGTTTCCAGCAGTAGTCAGCTGTCCGGACACAACCATTCCTGTGATGGTGTTACACTGCTGGGAGAGGAATATCTTGTCTTCATCCAGTTGCCTATGTCACTGTTCTGGTAGCATGTGGCACTGGTACAAGGCAGGACTTTGCTTCCTTGAGAGTGTGCTAAGCATTCACTTTGGCTGCTTAGTTCAAGTTAGGGAGCAGACACGGTACTTCCTCCATGTATTCTAGTTAGATGGTTGTTAATGTTCAGTTCTACTTCATATAGAGTATATTCCAAGTTGTTATTCAAAGTTTTTTTATACATGTTTAATAATTTTTTTATATTTAATATGGGAATTTTAACCAAAATGTTGAGAATTTTAACCTAACCCTTATTTTATATAGCATAAAAACCATCTTTATTGAAATGTCAGGAGGCATTAAAATGTATCTCAAAATTAAGAAAATGTTGAGGCTTGACTTTAGGCATTTTAAAAAGCTATTATTATGTTTTTTTTAGGTTACTACAGAACTATGGATTCTTAATACAGATTTTTTCTTCCCTGGTAGGATTTTGAATATGGTGACTAGGCAAGGTGCACTTTGGGCTAATACTCTAGGTTCTCTGGGTAAGTAGAAATCTCATTTGATAATAAATCATATTATAATGCGAAGAAAGAATATATAAGTATGAACAATTTGATCAACCAAAATTCTGATTCAAGGATTTGAAACAATTATGTTTAAATCCACTTTGGTGAGTAGGATATCATTAGAAGAAAGACCCTGAATTATTTAATAAAATAGTAGGTGCTATTTCTGTTCTGTATACCGTTTCTAAACGTTTTAAAATATTTTAAACACTGCCTTCTCTTGTCCATGCAGGACACCAAATAAGGTCAAATTTTAACTAAACAAAATTCAGATGATTTAGGTCTGAGGCAAAGGGCTATGTATGTTGGGAAAGGTTCAAGGTTCTAAAGTGGAGACATGATGGATTAGTCCAGTGCTATTACTTTTTTCCTAATAACCTGCTCAGCAGATTTCAAGAACCTAATTCCAGAGTTATAATAGTTTCTTTGTAGATAACAAAAACATTGGCAGTTCTAGGTAAGAGGTAATTTAGTAGTGCTTAGTCAGAACCAAATACTTTCATCACGAGTTATTTATAAATGACAGGCTCTTTTGATTATTGATGACTTAAAATAGACCAGCCTGTGGCACATATGCCCTAACACAAGGTTTTCATAATTTATGAGCTTAACTGAATGTCTGGAAATCTTTTACTTGTGGCAGATTAAACAAGGGAAAATGTAGAAAACTCATTGAAAAGGTAGAAAAATCCTCTTATAATATACTAAGATCCCAGCCTTGTTGTGGGCTTTAGAAGCAGTGCGTTTGAACACCTTAAAGCCAGATTCACATTTTGATTCTAATAAATAGCTACTTCCATATGCTGCTCATGCCTACATTTCTCCTGTCCCCATTGTGTCTCCATGCCCAACATGTGTGTGCACACAGTCACCCTCTTTTGTTAATTCCTCACCTCCTTTGTTAATTCCTCTGTACTGGTGGTTAAACCCAGCAGTGCTTAACGACTGAGCCATATCTCCAACTCTTTTTACGTTTTATTTTGAGACAGGGTCTCACTTAGTTGCTTAGGGCCTCTCTAAGTTGCTGAGGCTGGCTTTGAACATGTAATTCTCCTGCCTCAGCCTCCCAAACGGTTGGGATTACAGGCAAGTGCCACCATGCCCAGATCTCTTGTTAATTTTTAATTGCTTATATACCCAGGGTAGTTACTGTCCCTTTTGCTTCAGACTTTCTCAGTTTTAGCACTATACATCCCACATTGCAAGAAACCTCTCGGGCCTAAGCAAAGTGGTCACTGGGTTTGTCACTCTGTATTCTTTTTGTAATATGATCAATCATAATGTTCTACTCATGTTCACTTGTAGTTATATAAGTTGAACAGATAGATGAACGTTAATAGAAGTATGAAATACCATAACAAAGGAGTTATAAGTCTTAAGTTTGGTATAATGTTGAAGGGTCAGTTATAGCTATGATTTTGTGAAAGGATAAGAAAAGTCGTTAATGCATTCATGTCTGATAGGAATCTAAAAGTAGCAGAGGTTGAGGGTTGTTTGGGGGAAAATCATGTAAAACCAAATGGTGCCAATGTTATAGTTTTTTACATGTACAAGAAGCAAACTTTATATTTCTTTTTAATTTTATACACACAAAATATGAGAAAAAGGGAAAAGTTTTACTGCTTTGCTAGCAAAAGACAAACATGGGGGGATCCTGTCCTAGAAGCTATGATTCTGCCCATCAGGGGGAATGGAGGGTTTTTAAAGAGGCATTTCAAAGGCTACATTCCAGCTGTTCCCTGTCCAGAGTTGTAATTCTCTTATTAATTGGGGATATAGTTATTTCTTAGATCTTCTGGCTAATTATAACAGACTTAATCCAAAGTACATATACTGGGTATATGTGGGTAACATATAAATGAAAAATTTAAAATATACTTTTTGGGCTTTCCTGGAGTAGTATATAGAAATAGTTACTCTTCTGAAAACTTACATAGATTATTTTTTGCATAGCCAATCAGAGTCATGTACTAGTGTGCATATGTGCCTGCTTTGTTTATTAATGGTTTTTGTTTCAAGTGACTGTAGTATTTCATTGTATGGAAAGTTTCTTCCTGTATCAGTTTAGATGGTACAAATGCATTTTATTTGTTGCCAGGCTTTTGCTATTAGAAACCGTTCCATTGATTATTCTGTGTATCTTCAGATAAACTTATCTAAATATTATTGCCATACTGACTTTTAGTCACACTTTTATAACATCACTTCTATTTTTCCTTTAGCTCTGCTTTATAGTGCATTTGGTGTTATCATTGAGAAAACAAGAGGTGCAGAAGATGACCTCAACACAGTAGCAGCTGGAACTATGACAGGCATGTTGTATAAATGTACAGGTAGGTACTACTGAATGGGGAACTATCACTTAATACACTTGTTGTGTGCTTTTTTAGTTTTCAGTGAAAATGTTATAGTATTTTTATAATATGGTGTAGTTCTGTAACCTTGTGGTTATTTTTGGTTTTGTTTTTTTTAATTTAAAATATGTCATAAAATTTACTGTCTTAACCATATTTAGGTGTTTGGTACAGATAGTGTTGTGTGCTCACATTGTTGTACAGCTAATCTCCAGAATTTATTCATCTTCCAGAACTGATAACACATTAAACAGCTATTCCCTGCTTTCCATTTCTCCCAGCTCTGGTAATCTTATACTTTCTGTCTCTGAACAGAAAGGATGAGTGAATAATTAAAACAGTTGCCTTTGGGAACAGAGAATTAGCTAATGTGATAATGGTGGTACAGTAGTCTCAGGCATCATTGAAATCTTTTAATTTTAAGAAGATAAGTTAGATAATCTAGGTACGTCATATAAGTGAATTTGTACATCATTTGTCCTTTTGTGATTGGCTTTTCACTTAGCATAATATCCTTGAGGTTCATCCATGTTGTTGTATGTATCCGAATTTCTTTTTTTTTGAAGGCTGAATAATACTCCATTCCATGTGCCACAATTTGCATATCTGTTCCTCTCTCAAGGGTTTTGTGGGCTGCTTCTACTGAATTTCAGTATTGTGAATAATACTGCAGTGAACATGGATGCACAAATACCTGTTTATGACCCTGTTTTTGATTCTCTTATACATATACCCAGAAGTGGGGTTGTTGGGTCATATACTTCCTGGTTGTTATTGTTGTTTTGCCATTAAAAAGAGCTAAAAATTTCTCTAGGTTCAATCCCCAGCACTATAAAAAAAGCAGGGAAAAAGGAAGAAGATTCTTTTCTATGTTTTTCATTCATTTTGTTTTTTTATTGTAGATAGAGTAAGTTTTGGAATATTCAAAATTACTATTTTTTTGTATTTCTTTTTTCCTTTTTTTCTGGTTTTCATTTTGCTTGTTTGTGGTTTGGGGCATTCATTTGAACCCCATGTTTCATATGTGCTAGATAAGTTCTCTGCCACAGCTACAGCCTTTTTTTTTTTTTTTAATTTATTTTAAGATAGTCTCACAACGTTGCCCAGTCTCGCCTCAAACTTTTGATCTTCCTGCCTTAGCCTCCTAAGTTGTTGGAATTAACAGGTGTGCACCATTGTGCCCAGTTTACTGGTACACACAAAGCCAAAGGAACAGTTCAGTATAGTGTATGTTATTCCTGTAGAATCTTACTCGGAGATCTATGTTCTCTTCTGTGTATAAGTTCAGTGGGTTAGACTCAAATGTCCCAGCAATGCCTAATTTAGGTCTCTATATTTCTTCTTTATTGGACTGGGGATTGATCCTAGGGGCCTTGTTCCATATACTAAGCACATGCTCTACCCTTGATCCATTGCCTAATTATTTTGTTGGTACATCTTTGCTTACTTCTGGTAATATTTTTTTGTCAGACATATAATTTTAAAAGTCAAGATTATTGTCTTAAAAATCAAAAGATTTCAATAATGCATGAGACTATGCATTCACCATTCTCACCTTAGCTGGTTTCCCATTCTGAAAGGCAATTACTTTAATTCTTCACTCTTTTATGTTTCTAGATAATATTTCTTGATTTTTAAGATAGTAGATATTATGGGGCTGTGGCTCAGTGGTAGAGCACTCACCTAGCATGTGTGAGGCACTGGATTCAAGCCTAAGCACCACATAAAGATTTAGGTATTTTCCATCTACAACTAAATAATAAAGATATCATTTATTGACTTCAGATTAGGGAGACTGCTAAGTCCTTAAAAATTATATAAAATATACATATGGGAGAAAGGAAGTCTCTTGCTTTTTATACATTTTCTTATTTATAAGTGTCTGAAGGGAGCAAAGGTCACTTTTATAGACAAGTCGAAATTCAGGCTAGCTAAGTTAGTCAAACCCTAGTCTGACTTCACAGCCCATTGTATTTTTCAACATACCAAATAGCCTCCAAGAAATCTGGGAAATTTTAGAAAGGAGTAATAGTTGGATTGGGCCTTAAGAATTTTGTGCTGGGGTTGTGGCTCAGTGGTAGAGCACTTACCTACCATGTTTGAGACACTGAATTCGATACTTAGCACCACATTAAAAAACAGTAAATAGACAAAAATAAAGATGTTATGTACATCTATGATTTTTAAGGAGGGGGGGGTTAGGGGGGAAAAAAGACTGAATTTCAAATTTATCTGTTTAGTTACCTGATACCATATAAGGAAGGTTTAGGAGAAATGTCTGGGAGGTTAGTCTAGGCTTAGGCTTGAGAGGCTAGGGAGAAAATTTAAAGTTAAGTTGAAAGGCAATGTAGTATGAAGTTTTTTGACTGAAAGTATCAGAGTCATCCTTGGGGGGCATTAAGCTAGAAATAAGGAGTAGAGAAAAAAGATTAGAAATAGAAGTCAAAATGGTCAAGGAAAAATATTAATACAGAACGTTATGATCAGTGATGAACTTCACAACTGATGATATGAGGGAATGGTGATGGAGGGATAGATGTCAAAGATGATTAGACGCTGTTTATTGCTTTGCTTTTCTTTGTTTTATTATATTGTGGAAGCAGAATGTGTTACTCTGCACAGCAGCTAGCTCTCCTGGGTTCCTCACCATCCAGCCTTTATTTGCAGCCTCTTCCAGGGAAGACTGAACTCATTAAAACATCTCAGTTGTTTCTTACTCTCCATTATACTGTCATTTTAGGACTTTTTTGTTTGTTTTGTTTCCAGTGATACTTAGTCATTTGGGTGATTGCTTTTCTGTGGGTGATGGGGAATGTTCTAGAACTCTGGAAGGATCCCGTGAAAGTTTCAGAGGGTTTCTAAACCCAAAATTAACATACATATAGACTACTCAGGAGACCGGTGAATGTTTAAATTTGCTGGGAGTTACAATAGACACTTTAAGGCTTATGATTTAATGGAAATTCTAATATTTAGAAAAATCAAAAGTCTAATTAGTCCATATTCTTTACAGTGGCCTTTGATGCTCAAATCATCTACATGATTTGTGCCCTTGCCATTTCAGGTTCCAGATTTGACTGCTCTTCCTGTTGCCTTTTAACACCCACTTTTGGCTGTTCCCTTAAAACATTCTTTCTAGATATTGTACCTGATATTATCCCTCATTTGTCTGTATTCAAATATTACCTTCTTGAGGCCCCTCTTAAACACCATACTACACAGTTTTCTACATTAAAGTACAATTGTTGAAAGACAAGTTATTGAGCAGAGGATCTACATATTGAAAATGTTAAATGACTAAAGCCAGAGTGCCCCTCCAAGTACTTTTTTACCTTTACCATTGCTTTTATTATGACACTTGGTGAAAAATCTTGATATCTCACCTTTTCCCTGGTTGCTTACAAAATTGAGCAACTTCTATTGTTTAGATGTTGTTTGTATTTTTCTCCCAAAGTCCTTTATCCTTTGTTTTTGCAGTACTGGGGATTGAACCCACGGTTATTCTACCATTCATCTACATTCTTATCTTTTTTTTTTTTTTTTTTGGAGATGTCATCTTACTAAGTTGCCAAGACTGGCCTCAAACTTGGCATTCCTCCTATCTCAGCTTCCATAGAAGCTGTGATTACAGGTGTGTACTAATGTGCACATTTTTTATTGGGTTGTTCCCTTAACTGATTTATTGAAACACTTCATATATTATAGCAATTAGCCATTCACCTATTACACACATTAATGTTTGTTCATTGGAAAAATATTGATGCCAGAAATTATACAAAGAAGTCATCAAGCTGGGCACAGTGGCATACACCTGTAATCCCAGTTGGCGTGGGAGGCTGAGACAGGAGTATCACTAGTTTAAAGCCAGCCTCAGCAAAACTGAGGCATTAAGCAACTCAATGAGACAAATACAAAATAGGGGTAGATATGTGGCTTAGTGGTCAAGTGACCCTGAGTTCAGTCCCTGGTACCCCCCCCCAAAGAAAAAGTCATTGAGAAATTCTTTTTGGCATGTGAAATTTAATTCTAAAGGCCTGTTCAGTTTAGATATTGATAAATAGAACCTTTTAACAGTGACTCAGTATTATTATATAATTTGAAGAACTGGATTTGTATATCCTTTTACTTTGCTTTTACAAACGGATTTTGTTATGGAAAGCATAAGATTTGTTAATTAGGGCTTTGAGAGGGCAGCAAGGATTGCTATATCTTTTAACTTCTGAGACCTTGTTCCCTGAAAATAAGTAACTAGGCCACTCCTGAGCTAATTGATTATAGCAAAACCATAGCTGTTCGTGTTATGATAGAACATGGTCATTATTAAATGGATTCGTATATGCCACAGGGAATCTAGTAATGGCATTTCACATGCTTTGGAAAATATTACACAGTTTATCAAAGAAACATCAGACCTGAACTAAAAATCACATCATCAGAGTTCTTTAACCTAGCTTCTCTTTGGTCTGACAATTTCCCATTTTCTTATGTGTTTGTCCACATGATCATTCTTTCCACTAAAATGCTTACAAACCTACTATATTGAAACTTTATACCAAGCTCCTTTCCTCCCCCCCCCCCCCACACCTTTCAGGTTTTTTGTTTTGTTTTGGTTTGGGGGGGGGTGTTTGTTTTTGTTGGGGGTACCAGGGATTGACTCAGGGGCACTAAACCACTGAGCCATATTCCCAGCTCTATTTTGTATTTTATTTAGAGACAGAGCCTCACTGAGTTGGTTAGCACCTCACCTTTGCTGAGGCTGGCTTTCAACTCAACCCTCCTGCCTCAGCCTCCTGTGCGGAATTCAGGTGTTCACCACCACACCTGATTATTTCAGATTTTTGTTTTTGAGGAGTACACTGGATGTTGGAAATATTTCAGGTCCGCAAGGAATTAGCTATTCCCCAAGGATTAAGGGTATTTTTCTTTTTAATGTTTTTATTAAAAAATGTAATACTGGGATTCATTTTGACATTTATACTTGCATATAATTGACTCCATTTCAATCCCCAGTATTTTCCCTTTTCCTCCCATCCCCCTTTCCTCTACTCTACTGTGCTCTCTTCTAGGAATTTTTATGGGATTACCCCTTTGCCTCCCAACCCCACTTTTTTTTTTTTAAATTCTGTGTTTCTTCCTAGCTTCTGCATGTTAAAGGACATTATCCTCTTTGACTTTCTTGAGTCTAGCTTCTTTCACTTAGCATGATGTTTTCCAGTTCCATCCATTTACCAGCAAATGTCATAATTTTATTCTTTATGGATGAGTAAAACTGCATTGTGTATATACATGTTTTCTTTATCTATTCCTCTGTTGGTAGGCATCTGGTTTGGTTCCATAACTTGACTGTTGTGAATTGTGCTGCTATAAACACTGGTAGGCATGTATCACTGCAGTATGCTGGTTTTTATTCTTTCAAATACTAAGGAATGGGATAGCTAGGTCATTGTAATATTATAAAGCATTGCATATGTGTGCAGCTGCGGAATTTGGCAGGTCAGATCCAATAGACAATAAAGATACTCTCTTTATACAATGTAGCATTTATTTTAGCAATAATATGGAAGCAAAAGTGGTACATGAGACAGAAAGGGAAGAAAATATATCACCAAATTGGGGGAAACACCAACACCTGAAGTCATATAGCTGGGGAGCCCCAGGGCAACTTTTCAGGGTTCCAACTGGGAGTCCTGGGCAGAGCATCCTCTCCACAGGTGAGACTCCCAAAGTCTTATTTCCAGTGGGGTTACTTAAATGCAAGTTAGAACAAAGAAAGCGGGGCTGAGGATGTGGCTCAAGCAGTAGCGCACTCGCCTGGCATGCGTGCGGCCTGGGTTCGATCCTCAGCACCACATACAAACAAAGATGTTGTGTCCGCCGAAAACTAAAAACTAAATATTAAAAAAAAAAAAAAAAAANATTAAAAAAAAAAAAAAAAAAAAGGAACAAAGAAAGCTCTGTTCTAACAACCTCCTGTGACTTATTGATCGTCATCTCCCCAGGGACTGGCCACATCCTCAAAGCCAGAGGGAGTGATAGCCTTGAGTTTTGAAGAGTGAGCCAAACCCATGGAAAAGTGAGCATTCTTTAACTGTTCCATCAAGGATGTCCAAAGGTCACAGAAGGCACATGGTCAGGGAAGATCTTTAATATTTTAAACCAAAAATTGGTAAAAGAACCTAATTGGCCTTTGCCAGAATGATTGCCAGTGTGGTTGAGCTAAACTAAATCAGTAACTATGAAGTGATGTTAGAACTCTGTGTCAGCAGTGTATTTACCTCCTCTGTTCTACAGTTGTGATAAACATTAGAATCTACTTGTCACTTGACATAGAATTCATGGGTGTTCTTTTTACTTTTTCTCTTTTGAGCCAAGATCTTTATCTTCCTAATTTAGGTTGGAGGTTTCCCCTATTGTGTTAACACTGTAGTCCTTCACACAATGTTAGGTTCCCATATCTTTGGCTTAACATCAAATATTTAGCCTTTTCTTCTCTCTCTTGTTAGAAATATGTTTTAAGTTAGATCCTAATTCAGTGCATTATTATAATGAGGGCTGTTGTAATACAGGAAATGCCATAATGGCTTACCTTATGTTGGAAAATAAGGGATGGTATGGAACGGACCTCAAACTTCCATATCCTTGCATTGGGCTAGAAGTACCTTCCACTCAGCTCCAGCAAGAAGCCTTCCATTTATTCCAAAGAAATTGTAATCTCAGATTTTTGTGTGAAGTTCCTGGTTTTAAAATACTTAAGTCTTTTTTTGGTACTAAGATTGAACCCAGGGTCACATTTCCACTAAACTAAATCCCCAGTTCTTTTTTGCTTTTTATTTTGAGACAGGGTTTCACTAAGTTGCTGAGGCTGTTCTTGAACTTTGAACCCTCTTGCCTCAACTTCCTGGGATTAAGGGCATGGGCAACTGGGCTGGCAAAATAATTAATTTTTTAAACATAGTGTGCACCAACAAAACTTACGGGCTGTGTGCCATCCTTGTGCTGTCAGTTAAGTTTTAAATTTGTCTTCCACTGAATATTTTCAATGTGGAAATATTTTAGGTTTTTAACAAGGTTTTCCTGTGCCAAGGTATTTTAGTCAGCTGTTGCACTGCTGTGACTAAAAGGACCCAACCAGCACAATTATAGAGGAGGAAAAGTTTACTTGAGGGCTCAGGGTTTCAGAGGTCTTAGTCCATAGAAGGCTGGCTCCATTCAAGGTGAGGCAGAATGTCATGGTGGAGGGAAGCGGCTCACATCATCAGGAAGCAGAGTGATTCCACATCCCATATACAAATATATACCCCAGAGCCACACCCCAATTCCCACCTCCTCCAGCCACACCGTACCACTTAATCCCTCGCAGTGGATCAATTCACTGATTGGGTCAAGACTGTTAGAACCCAATCATTTCTCCTCGGAACCATCTTGCATTGTCTCAGCTGTGTAATTTTGGGGGGATAGCTCATATCTAAATCACAACACGAGATAAACTTTTCATGAGCATAAAATGTAATTAATCCACTCTCCTCCTATCCATGGAAGCTCTATTTATATGTACTTACATACATATGTTACAAGAAGTTATTTTGAGCTTTTAAACATAAAATTACAAGTAAATTCCATTTTTAATATAGAAGGGAAAAAAAAACCTTTTCTCAAATATCTCAAGAAAACTTGGGGTTTTGTAATCCTTTTGAGACTTCCTCTTAAGATTTATGGAATAGAAACACTACCTGATATATGTGATGGATGAATTACCAAAAAACCAGAATAAGTCAGCTAATCGGGTGTTTAATGTATAATCCAACAATCCAGCAAATAAAGATATTTATCAAAAAGCCTGAGTATAGAGAATATGTAGTTAATTCAGCCATTTAAGACAGAAATGTAATGAAATGTTTTAGAATCTCACCAGCTACATGACTTTTTATAAAAGGTCATCTTAATAATGGGCTCACCCATATTATTACTTTAAGGGTTGTGAAACAAGTTACAATAAGTGCTTATATGTGAAAGTATAATTCAATGAATGTTAATTCCTTTTCTGTCTTCTAGCTTAATTTGATATTTGATCTTTACACAGGCTGTTTTGATTTAACTCTTAGGGTTTGATTTCATGATTCTTTAAATTTCAATACTGTTTAGTTCCTAACATCATTCACAATAGCCAAAAAGTATATACTCAAGTATCTATTAACCATTTGATAGATGAATGGATATACAAAATGTGGTATATCGGACAAGATAATATTATTTAGCCTTTAAAAAGAAGGAAATTCTCTTGCCTGCTACAGCATGGATTAGCCTTAAAGGACATGATGCCAAGTGAAGTAATTCAGTCTCAAAAGTACAAACATTGTGTGATTCTACTTATATGAGAATTTAGAATAATCAAGTCAAAGAGACATAAAAGTATAGTAGTGGTTGCCAAGGATGGGAAGTGAGCAGTATTTTTTTAATGGATACAAAGTTTCAGTTTTGAAAGACAAAGAGTTACTCTGGCAGTGAACATTGGTGATAATAGCATAATAGTGCAAATGTACTTAATGCTACTTATGTTCTTAAAAAGTTAAGATGATAAATTTTGTGTATTATACTACAGTTTCATTTCTTTCTTTGGATGCTGGTTATTAAACTGAGAGCCTTGTGCATGCTGAGGCATACACTTTACCATTGAGCTACAAACACCTCCGTAATTTTTAAAAATAAAAAATTTAAAACAACCCCCTCCCCCAAATGGTGTTTAGTAATATGTAAGTTAAGACTGTTTCTGTGCAGCAGGAGCCACTAACTGTTGCTGGCAACTACTGCCTGTCTGTTCAGTGTCTGAAAACTAAGGATGTGTTTCCACTCACTATCCCCGCCTACCACCCCATCTCTGGGTATTGGGGATTTTACCCAGGGGCACTTAAACAGTAAGCCACAGTCCCAGCCTTCCAAACCACTGGGTGTTTTGACTTTTTTTTTTTTTAAGTAGGTACATTTAAATAATTATAAAAGAAGCACCTACACTTAAATATTCTGATTCTTATTTTCCCATGTTTACAAAAACCATTATTTGTTCTTTCTATCTGGAAAAGCTATGTGAGGATCCAAAAGATAGGAAGTAAAACTGAAACACAAGTCTTATTTGCCTTGCTCTGTATAGATTGACCATTGACCTTATTTGCTTACTCCATGTTCAACACAATTATATTTGATGATCAAATTCCTGTATTTAGTTGGGGAGAAGTTGTTTAGAGAACTTAAAACAGAGACCCTTAAACTTAACAAATTGACCAGTTGGGAAACCTTGAAATTACTGAAAAGAGTTAAAATTAAAACATGGGTCAGGATTAGCTATGTGGTAAATAGAAATCTAACATTGCATATGTTTAGTGTCTTTTTGCTTGAGGTAACTTTTCTCTAACCTTTAAAGAGCTTATTACACTGAATTGAACTTAGCTTTTGTTTTGGTTAAAGAAATTGCTTTCTGGGATATAAATTATTCTTAAGGGACACTTAAGGTACACTAGTATCCTAAAGATCTTAAAGCCTTATAGATCCCATTGTTGTTGTGTAACTCCCAATTTCTGCATCAGAGGATTTCTGTATCAAAGAGAATACATGTGGAAGCTTGTTACTTGAGAACTAGTGTGAAAATTCTTCCACAAGGGCCAAATAGAAGCCATGTTCTTAGAGCACTCAGAACAAAGGGTCAGCTGGAAAAAATGGTTTTAGCTCTTTCCAAGTCAAGTCAGCAGTCTTTTGGATCTGTAATGAATGTGTAAAGTTGAATCATCATGGAAAAGTATCTCCAAAACTACTGTATTTGCCTTTGTTTTCTGGTTGATTCAGAAAGGAGTTTGAAGTGTTATTATTTTGGCTGTCTCCTTTAGAGAACCTTCATCACATTTCAAAAGTTTAGGTCTAATAACTGAACCATAGTAATGCAGGTGTGTATTCTCCTATGCTTCAGTTTTGTTCCATTTTAGGAATTTGGTCTATTAGTTTCCTTTCAGCCCTACAGCTTTCTCTTGACCTATTATTAGTCAAAAGCATGAGATCCCTATTAAACTGAGCATATTATTTTAAGTCAACAGGATAAGTGTACGTTATTTTACAGCTTTATTATATTTTCTAAACAACACTGGATACAGTTGCAAATTCAACTGCCATGTCTACAGTCTAAATGTAACAAGATAGGGATGATGTGGACTTTGATTTGTGGGGCTTTTTAAAAATGATCTTTCTTACAGACCTCAAAAAAAAAAAATTTGTTTGAGTCTGTTTAAGAGAGATAATTAAGGCATTTCACAGTAGAAGCCTGAGAACTTAAGCAGGTCAGATATCAGAAGTTTTCAGACTGGAAAGATTCCTGCAGGGAGTGGCCCTCCAATCTATCAGCTGCAACCATTTGGTAGTACACTCATTGCAGAAATGGTTACTTCTGAAGTGATATTAATGAATTTCACAGAACTGACTGGCATAGACTTCAAAGGTAATAAGATCCACCACAACTAGGACAAATACTCTGCAGAAACACAGTGGGCTACCTGAAGTCCATGTTTGTGGAACTGCAAGAGAATCACATTCTCTTTTAAGTGTCTTTGGGAACCCCCATTTCTGTAGAGCTTCTTAACTTGGTTTCTCTTTACCACATAAAAGCTATTTATTAAAGCTGATGTAACCATAAAGTTGGGGCTTTTTCTATGTTGGGAAATTTCTGTGTGGTTGCTGCTTGTTTCAAGTGACTGAAACATTTTTGTTTCTGCATTTCAAAGGAAATCTTTTTCCACAAGTGTTCCTTTGTTGTCAAAATGAAGTAGTTTAAAGTCTGACTCATGATTTTTCCCCCCCTTGCTAGTACAGTAAAGCTGGGTGTCTCTGGCTCTTCAGTTGTAGGAGAGTGACACATCAGTGCTGGGAGTTGCTATTTACATTAGCACCACCATCTGAGTCCTCAAAGTTAATATTTGGAGAACCTGTTCAGAGTCCAAAGGCTGCTATATTTCTACATAAAGTATTCACCTTATTTACATTATAGTTTAAGTTCGTTGAATTTAAATGCTAGTGAAATTTTAAACTGTATGAACTAGCAAAAAAGAACTTTCAAGAACTTCAGAAATAATAAACACAAGGTCTTATATCCAGAACCAACAGTTACAACCTGAATCGAGATAAATGAACCCATTAATCCTGGTAGCTACAAATTGTTAAATTGAAAGTGAAAAGGGCTGTGAATGTCGAAATACAAAAAAAAAAAGTATGTGTATTAAATAATGGTTTTGAGAATTTATCAACCAGACTTTAAATATGTCTGAGAAAACCACAGTTTATCTAAATTTAATCCTGTGTTGAGATTGAATGTTTTAAACAAGTGTAACCCCATAATTGATGTATTTTCATTTTAGGACACTATACAATACAAAGCTATTTCATTATTTTTTTCTCTCCCTTCTCTCCCAGGTGGTCTTCGAGGTGTAGCACGAGGTGGTCTGGCAGGACTAACACTTACCAGCCTCTATGCACTGTATAATAACTGGGAACACATGAAAGGTTCCTTTCTTCAACAGTCACTCTGAAGATTTTTACCAACTGATGAATGTAGGACATTTCAGTAGTCATCTAGACCAATTAATCAGTCTGGAGTTACCTTCTCTTCTACCTACAATTAGTTTGAGAAATTGGAAATTCCGATTTGCTGTGATAAAGATCAGGACTGGCATTTCTTCTTGCCCTTAAAGGCAAAACCCTTTGGTGACTCACTGAGTAATGTGGTTGGCTCTCTTCTCCTTTGGAGAAGATATTGCACCTGTTCTCTCTCCTACTCCTTGACCTAGAAAACCACTTACTCTCAGAATTCAGGTCATGCTTATTGTTAATACTTTATCACTGTTTGTTCATTTCATGATCTCAAACTGCAATGTTGCCCTGTGTTCTGAATAAAGGGTAAAAAATAAGAACCGTTATAACTCCCACATAACCATAGTTGGTGTCTCCATTCTAAAACATCTGCCCAAGCCAGGCACAGCAGTGCACATTTTTAAGCCCAACATCTTGGGAGGCTGAGGCAGTATTGCAAGTTTGAGGCTAACCTTTGCAACTGAGGAAGACCCTGTCTGAAAAACTAAAAAGGACTGGGATGTAATTCAGTGGCAGAGTGGTCTTGATTCAATCCCCAGTACCACAAAAAAAGAAAATAAAACATCTATTTGGATATGAAGGCAAAGTTAATCTTGGCATTTTCTTCTGCCTAAAGGAGGCCAAAACAACATGTTTTTGTGTTTGTATTGCAATGAAGGTCTGTTGGTGAAATTAACAACTAGGATAGGATTTTTCACCAGTAGACTGATAAGTTGGCATTAAGTAATCTGAAGATACTTCAAGTTAATCAGAATAGTATGCTAGTACAGTCTATCCAACAATCATGTTTAATTCTGTACATAGTAACTCCTTTTGGGAATAACTAGAAGCTAAAAGTTTTTCAAGAAGCCTTAGGAAAAGTTAAGGAAAATAAAGGCGAGTTTAATTTCTGAGTTTGTTATCCATAATATGAAATCAGTTACAAAGTAAATAGTAATCAACTAAGATGGCTAAGATGGGAAAAAGTAAAACCTGGGCCTTTTGGGAGTAAATGTAGTAAAAGGAAATCCAGTAGAAAAGCACTGAATCTTAGTTATGAAATTCCAGTTCTAAAAAGTAGATGTGAAGAATTTTCAAGTAAAGGCTGAAAATGGAATAACCTATTCTTTGCTAATTTAAGATTCATAATTTATATAGACAGTAAATACAACAGTCGTTTTTTGGCTGTACCCAACCAAAAATTATCACATATAACATGATAGCTCATTTTACAACATAGTTTTCAAATACACACATACAACTGTGGTGTGGCTATTATGCTTTTAATGGGGGAGGTATAAAATGCATCACTGCAAAAGAATGTTTTACATACTCATTAGCATAGTGATTAATGTAAATTACATTTTGATAATTTAAGATACAGTGTGTTAGACCTCAAAAAAGAAACTACCTGCCTGCAACCTAAGATACTGGAAAGAGTTCTTTTTACCTACCACTTACGTAATAATTCATTAGTGGCAGGAAGAAATAACATGAGGCCCTTCTGAGCTATGGTTCAAAGAATTCCCATGATGCTTAATGGCACTGTCACTATGGATCCATGAAATTTCCCCACAAGTATTTCTAATAGCATAGGCAGTTAAAGAGGTGTAATAGTTCTAAATAAAGCCTGGAATGCAGCTAAGACCTCAACGGAGTTTTAAAAGATAAATTCCACCTCTCCTACAGAGAAACTAAAGCTTGGGCATGAGTAACAATATTGAGAAAATGTTAGTAGTTTTCATAAATCTTCAATAAACACCATAAAGGCACAAGGGTTGAAAATAGCCTGTGCACTAAAATTCACTGCATCATACATTTGGAGGTACAGGAATGCTGTGCTTAAAAATGATAGGACATTGACTTTATCCCTAATCAAAAGCACCAGGTGTCAAGCTCAGCTTCCATTTACACAGAATGCACCAGTAATCCCTAGGGTAATGAATGGTTCAAGTACTACTTTTTCAGCATGTCTTGACTTTTTACTTAGTCAACACTGGGGCCCAAAAAGCATATGGGTTTGTAGAATACTGGAAAAAAGGCTTGCATTATCCTTAAAATGGTCTTTAAATAATAATGAATTCTCAAACATCTCACTGGGTACTTTTAAAATCCACAGGAATAAAGGCAAAATTTGCAGTAGATGAATTTCAAATGAAGAAAAATAGTATAGAACTCATATTAAGCCAAAACATCTGGTAATTAATGTCAAAAATTGTCAAGATTACTAATATATTTTGATGAGAAAAGAAAAAAATCACTATTGGCAAGGTTAATTATATGAAATATGCTATGTATTAATTAAATTGAACAATCATTTCAGACCACTAATAGAAAACCCACAGCAAGAGAAGCATCTAAAGGGCAATCAAAAGTTTAGGGAAGTTTACTAGCTTTCGAATACATCAACACACTTTGATTACAGAAATATTCACTTTTCAAACTACAGTGTTTATGTACTAGTTAACAACCCAATCTAAGGAGCTGTGGAAGCTGGTGACAACCTATCCACTAAAATGCTGCATTTGTAGTGTGGGGGCAAATTTAGTGAATACTTCTATCAGAAGGAAATGAATAACCTCAGCATCAAAAAACAGCCACAAACAGCCTCTTTCTTTTTTATAAAGAAACTCATAACTTTTGATAATTTTTCTTTGCTAGCTCAAAATTATGAGAAACTAAGCTGGTCAGACCCAGGAACAAGATGATTTGGCAAGCTGCAGTCACCAGTTCATGGATGTGTGATAATTTGCAGAGAAGCTGCTTGACTATGGTAGTCCATTCCTTCACATCTGCAAAGAAAAGTCCACAGATAAAAAGTCATTCTACTGGTAAATGAAAGCAAATTCTCCTCATCTTAAAACAACTCAGTAAGCTATTAGAATTCGTGAGATTTAAGAATTCCCAGCAATTACATCTCAAATGATCATTTTCAATTACAACTAGTGAGTGACAAAGCAAGTTCAAGTGCAATACATGAAATTTTTAGGCGCTCTTCCTCTTCCCACCCTTATAAATATATGGTTCGGTGAGAAAAGTGTGAATTCATAAAACAACATTTTATAAACAGCTACTTTAGTTTATAAAACATTTTATAAAAAACTATTAATCTAACATTCACACTGGTAGCATATACTCACCTGTAGAGGAGTTCGATATAACCACTTTTCTTTATCAACTTGAAGCTGCATACATGCAAAGAGATCACAAACTGCTGGGAGGCCATAACGGTCTGCAGGGAATTTATGTTCCTCTTGAAGGGGTGAGTTAAGAAATACTTCCTGCAAGAAGAAAAAAATATCTATTGTTTCATGTCATCTGGGAGGCACGAGACCAACTTAACTCACTTTCCGAATATAAATAATAAGTAAATATTGGCCAAGAGTAAAGATGACAACTATTATTTCTACCCTAAATCAGGCTGGGTTTTCTCTACTGCAAGATGGCAGCTGGCCTGGGAAAAGCACAAATAATTCAGTTTAAATAATTATTAAGTCCTTCTGAACACATGGCTGTCAAATTTAGCATTTAACCTATTTAAAGATCTGGCCCATGTGCAAGTTTTAGAGGTAAGAAAGTAAAACTCAAATGGCAATTTTGATGTCATCTTACCTGGGCCTTCTTTCGAAGTAGCCACTTGTCTTCTCCAGAAGATAGCTGGCTGAGGTTTCCCACTTTCTTTCCTGGCAAGACCCAGTCAGCAGTGTTAAAGGGACACCAGGAAGTAGTAATGGGGCTTTTAAGCTTCTGTCTGCCAGCCCTGTCGGCAGTACTAGGCACTTCCTTGGGACTTCCTTCTTTGCATGAAGGCCTGATGAGCCATCTTGACAAGGAACTGTTCCTTATGACTTCAAAGGAATCGGCAATTCTAGGAGTTATTGCCTTTGGTGCCTTAGCTTGTTCTGTTATGTCATTTCTGGAAGGACAGAGCCACATACTCAGGGACTCTTTATGTTTCTCAGGCTCGGGTTTGGGTTCCATAGGCATCCCATTTTTATCTTTTCCTTCTTTCTTCAGAAGCCATCTACACAAAGCTTCCTTCTCACAATTCTCCTCACACACACATTCTGCAAAGCTTGTGCATGGCTCATTGGCTTTGCATACATCTTCAACTTTATATGGATCCTGATGATTCTGGACAAGCCAATCCTCAGTAATCATGTTGGGGGTGGAAAGTGGTTTCTTGGCCTCCAAGTGGTCATTCAGGCACTTCAGGCTGCCCAGGTTTTCAATCTCCACGCCTTTAGGTTGGTTGCCCCAACAGTTGGTACAAGAGTCAGGCCTGGCAAGCCAATCATTCACACTGTAAGGCTCCTGGAAGACCTGGAATAAGAGCTTAAACTTCTCACTGGTTTCATGACTGCCATTCTCAGGTTTCTCCAACTTGCAAGGTTCCTGGGGAGGCACCAGCCAATCAGACAATCCCATCTCACTTTGATCAAGGAGCTCTAGATCTTCAACCTTTTCAACTTCAATGGAGAAAGAACTGGTAGTTGAGTGGCTGTTAAATTTTTGGTAACCTGGTTTTCCAGAAACTTCTTGTTGCTGACTCTTGAGGAGCCAGTTTTCTAAGCCCTTTAAGTTGCCCCAGACATTACTGAAGAAATTGCAGGCTCTTGCAGAGGTCTATATAAGAAGTACACATCATTAGTTTGCCAGAATAATTATGAATGTTTTGGGGATTCTGTCTGCATATTTACTGTCTTGCCCAATGTTTCCAAATTTAATGATAGACAAGAGATTTCTGTTTGGATTATTAAAACATGACTACATAAAAATATTTTCTGTAGTTCTAAAAAGCTAAACTAAGAATTTGTGGCATATGTGATACAAGAGAAGCTAGTAGTAATATTCTTATGAATATGGAAGATAAAAACAGGCAAAGGAAATGAAAGCAGTTACTCTGAATACTCTGCTAGTAGGAACATGACTATTACTAACTTGCTGGAAAGCCCAATTGGCCATATGTATCAAGTCTTAAAGAGTATGCTGAATTGAAATATGGAAATGTAGTTTCTAAGAATTTATTCAAAGGTTCCACAGAAGAAATCAAATGATAAGCCATGCACAGTGGCATGCACACCTGTAATCCTAGAGGCTTGGGAGGCTGAGGCAGTAGGATTGTGTGTTCATAGACAGCCTCAGCAACTTAACAAGACCCTCTCTCTAAATCAAATATAAAAATTGGGCTGGGAATGTTGTTCAATGGTTGAATGCCCTGGGTTCAGTCCCTGGTACCAAAAAAAATAAAAAATAAATAACAAATATATTCAGTATTATATTGGAGGGGAAAAAATACAAAAACAGGATTTAGAGAAAAGACTTGAAAAATAAATGTATACACAGGAAAAATGAGTATACCAACAAAAACATTACAACATCTTTTCATATGGGAACTGTGTGCATTTGTTTGTTGGTACTACAGATTGAACCCAGGGGCACCTAAAAACCGCCACATCCCCAGCCCTTTCCATTTTTAGTTTGAGACAGGTTCTCTGCAAATTGCTTAGGGCCTCGCTAAGCTGCTGAAGCTGGCCCTGAACTTGCAACTCTCCTGCCTCAGCCTCCCAAACCACTGGGGATTACAGGTGTGTGCCACTAGGCCCAGCTGTATATTTTTCAAATTCTTTATTGTGGGGCAGGGTCCTGGGGATTGAACTCAGGGGCTCTTGACCACTGAACCACATCCCTGGCCCTATTTTGTATTTTTATTTAGAGACAGGGTCTCACTGAATTGCTTAGGGCTTCCCTAAATTGCAGAGGGTGGGTTTGAACTCACGATCCTCCTGTCTCAGCCTCCCAGGCCGCTGGGATTACAGGCCTGCGCCACTACGTCCAGCTAAAGCTAATGGCTATTTTCTTAACTTTCTATCCATAGTTGAGAGATGTCACCATTATAATTAAAAATTAAGAATATGTCCAGCCAGACATATACCATATGCAGGTAGCACACACCTGCAACTCCCTACTCAAGAAACTGAGATGGAAAGATCACAAGTTCCAAGGACAGCCTGGGCAACTTAGAAAGACCTAGTCTCAAAATCAGAAATAAAAATGGCTGAGTGGAGAGCCCTTGGATTCAATCCCCAGTGCCCCTCAAAAAGTATATGGGTTTTTCCAGATTACAATCATATACTATAAGACAATATTGGTTAGTAATTAACTTGGTTTACTACTATATCTACTTCACAATGAAGACAGCAACATACCTGATTATTTTCTGAGGTCTGTTTTTGGGTGAGCCAGTCCTGGAGGTTGGTACTAGGTAGGTAAGAAGCATGACGACCACTGTTAGGTTTGCTTCCAAGAAGCCATTCACTGAGAGGTACAGTTGTGCTGCTGGATGTTGACTTCTGCTAATCACAAACAAAACTTTGCTGCCTAACAAGGATTGTCAAATGCAACAGAAATACACCAGCAAAGCAGGAGATCCAGTCTTGGGTTGCTACTGACCCTGAGCAAGTCACATGCCTTTCCCCCTCAATCTTCACAATTTTCAAATAAGAACTGTAACTACCTGTAGGGTTGTTCTCAACTCAGATGTCCAGGACCTTTAATTCACATTGCCTTTAAAAATACATCATCTCTATGAATTAACGGATCCCCAATAAAGAATCAATACCATAATTATTTTCTTATTTAATACCTATATAACAATCAAATTTCTATTTGACATTTAATGCTTCAAGCATTCACTTGCATAAACTATCACTGATAACATTTTACAAATAAATAGTAGCGCCCCCACCTCCACAAAAAATTATTTGATCACAATCTAAAGCAAATAATAGTAATCCAAATACCAGAAATAAATGACATTTTACCTGCTCTGGCATCAGGATATAACCTCTTTTCTCAAGGAAGGGCCCAGTGTTTGATGAACTAGCATGAGCCATCAGATGCTCAGGAATTTGCTATAAAATGAAGACAAGAATTCCATCAAATCTTCACAAGAATTGATAGTATTGCTACTTTTAATGAGACGCAAATTACACTACATTCGGGTCTTTATTAAAGACCATTCGGGCCATCAATTTTATAAGAAATATGGCAAAACAATTAGAGATGCAAGATTAATTCCAAAGATTATTGATGAGTCAACAAACTAACAGCCTAATGCTCTATTGACTTTATCAGAACTCACTTTCTCAATTTTTGAAGGTTAACGCCTCAAGAAAGCCACTATTCATATAGTAAATATGTAATTTGGCTTTTTTTAATATTTATTTTTTAGTTTTAGGTGGATACAGTATCTTTATTTTATTTTTATGTGGTGCTGAGGATCGAACCCAGTGCCCCAAAGGTGTTAAGTGAGCACTCTACCAGTTGAGCCACAACCCCAGGCCCTGTAATTTGTTTTAAGAAAGATCATCTGTGAGGATGCAGACTTGAGAAGCACCTGACAAAGGATCTGAGGTCAACATTACTCACAATGGTCTTGAGGGACCCAAAGGTGGTGATGGTTTGACGCAGTGCAGTTGTGTCTGCTTCAAAGAGCAGAACAGTTGAATCTTCAGGCTTAAGGGTCAAACTGCCCAATCTGGGGGAAAAATAAGCAAAATTCGGCTATTTTCATACAATATCTGTTTCAGTTGCTTCTAAAATAAAAGCCAAATTGTGAGTAATTTTAAATGGCTGCACTTTTCTAATAAACTCAACAGACTGTGTATGGTTTAATCACATATAACAAGTGTAACATTAAAATATAAGACAGGATGATCATATTATGAGAATGAAGATAAAAAGTTAAAACCAACATAAGCTGGGAGTTACAAAACTGACTTTCTTTTACTATGTCAAAAGAGCCAAAAGTCAAAACAAATAAGGGTATTTACCTCTCCAGACACACAGAAACTTGATTGGCTAGATCTTTATTTTGGGTACACTCCAGTTGATGGATAAGACAATTGAATTGGCCCAATAACTGTAAGAAAAATGAAACCACTAAAAGTACCAGGTATATCCAAGTTAAAAAGCAATTGAGATTAAACTTTTATCTGACTTATATTAACATTGAATTACAAGAAATATATTGTCTGGAAACAAGAAACCATGGTCAAACCAGTTCTAATCAGGGAGCCACCTTACCCAGTAGAGCTGCTGAGCCTGCTGCTGAAGTGTCTCCTCTTTAAGTTGATAGATGAGATCTACCTGTTCATACAGCCATACCTCACGGCTCCGAAGGCATTCCAGGTGACGGCTTATACAACTATGAATCTGAGATTTCACCTAGGAAACATACATGTTAGTTTCACTTGTGTAACAATCCAAAAAATGATGACTCCCACAGAACAGTGAGGTTCTTAACTTTTGTGGGTCACAGATCCTTCCGATTATCTAGTGACATTCAAGGAATATCCGCCTCCAAAAAACCAAAACAAACAAACAAACCACACATATACTAAAAATTATATATACTAAATATTTGGCCTGTAATTTCAGGGTATAAGTCCAACAGGGCCCCTGATGGACCCACAAATTCTTTCAAACCCCAGTTTAAGAATTATAGCCATAAAAGTTACACCTCAACTCTAAAATCTTCCTTTAATACTCCTGCCTCTAAGAATATCAAGTTTATTTTGGGTGTCCTAAAGTAAACAGAAGATACTGATCCCCTTCAGTTCCTATACTTTTTAAAACATATGACTTCACAAGTTTATCAGTAAAAGAGATCATTGGAACACCTGCTCTGGTCCTCAGCATCATAGGTGGCCTTTATGTCTTTCCTTACCTACAGAATGAGCAATCCATTTTCAGCAGCCTAATTTAGTAAAGACATGTGTCACCACATGTCAATAGCAAGAAGACCAATTAGGGTGGTCAGTAGGTAAAATTGTAAACTAAATGTTTCTGAGAGCATCAGCAGTGAGTCACCTGAGGGCTAAATGTCAAAATCCCAAGAGAAAAACTCAAAACAGCTATAAATGAGAATCCATATTAAATAACTTTAAAAATTTTTAAGACAATCTTTTTTTTTCTGAGTTAAAAAAAGTTGTATTTCAAAGCCATATACTACTTTACACACTCACCAACAGATTACTATTGGAACTAACAGATTTCATTCTGACTTCCAAATGACAAAGTCATTTACGGAACTATGTCACTAAAATAATGGGACCAATAAGTTAAAATGAGACAGGGGCATACTGAAGTGCTACTCTTAACACATCAAGAGGGTACAGCTAAGCAAACTACTGCCTGCTCCCCTCATTATTTTTCACTGATGACAGTGCCTGTCATGGAGACCACATAGAAAAGTATCAAAAATTTAAGTTGAGAAAGAAACTGAAGAAGAGAGAGCTTACAGAATGGGAGAAAATCTTTACTACACGCACCTCAGACAGAGCATTCATCTCCAGGAGAACTCAAAAAACTTAACACCAAAAAAACAAATAACCTAGTCAATAAACGGGCTAAGGAACTGAACAAGACACTTCACAGAAGAAATATAATCAATCAACAAATCCATGAAAAAAATGTTCAACATTTTTAGCAATTAGAGAAATGCAAATCAAAACTACTCTTAAGATTTCATCACTCTAGTCAGAATGGCAATTATCAAGAACACAAGCAATAATAAGTGTTGGTGAGGATGTAGGGGAAAAGGTACATTCATACATTGCTGGTGTGACTGCAAATTGGTGCAACCATCATAGAAAGCAGTATGGACATCCCTCAGAAAACCTGGAATGGAACCACCATTTGACCCAGCTATCCCACTTCTTGGTTTATATCCAAAGGACTTAAAATAGCATATTACAGTGATGCAGCCACATCAATGTTTATAGTAGCTCAACTCACAATAGCTAAGCTATGGCACCAACCTAGAAGCCCTTCGACAGATGAATGGATTTAAAAAAAGGTGATAAATATACATATACACACACACACACATATTATATATATATACACATACACACACACACACACACACACAATGGAATATTACTCAACATTAAAGAAGAATGAGTAGCCCTGAGGAATGGATTTGGCTATCTATGGATTGAGAACTCTGAAACCATGAGCCCTCAAATAAACTATTCTTCCTCTACAGAAAAAAAAAAAAAAAAAAGAATGAAATTATGGCATTTGCTGGTAAATAGATGGAACTGGAGGCACTCATGCTAAGCGAAATAAGCCAATCCAAAAAAAAAAAAGTCTATATGCAGATGCTTACTTCACAATGGGGTTTGTGTGGTTGAAGAAGAACAGAGTTACTTTAGATTAGAGGGGAGTTACTTTAGATTAGGGGGAGGGCGTATGGGGCAAGAATAATAGTAGAATGAAACAGATATTATTACATATATTACATATACCACTGCATGACCAATGTGATTCAACAACATGTACAACCAGAAAAATGAGAAATTATAATCCATTTATGTATATCAAAGTGCACACATGTATTCTCTCATGTATAACTAATTAGAACAAATTTTTTAAAATTTTTTTTAAATACATGTTGAATGGAATTCTCCGGAGTGGTAGAGGATTTCTCAGACTCTGGCATCTGCCTATTTCTCCTTTAAATTGATATGCCAGGCAGTTGAGATTAGGCAGATCATACAAGGCATGGGATGATATTTGTTTGTTGGCACTGAGAAGCCAAGTCTTTGGCTGTGTTTTAGCCAGCCCTATGTTAGAAGTCCAGATAAGAGAAAAGCACACATCTCACCTCTCGCAAGTTATCTTTAATTTGCTGTTCAGCTCGGTGAACTCCACCAATAGCAAGCTCCAAGTCCCTCCGTGCATCACTACATCTCAAAAGGGCTTCTCTATTACTGGAGCAGCTGCTCTGGTCCTGGGAGGTATTCATTCTGCTCACTGTTCCTTTAAAAGAAAGAAAAAAATAAAAATCCAAGTAACACTGTAATTACAACCAAAATCAATCATTGCTCAAATGATCATTCCAAACAGCTCCCATTACTAACTACTTGAATTACCTCCAACACAGAACACAGGACCTCAACACACAGGATACTCTTAATAAATACTGCCTCCTCCCTTCCCCATCTCTGTTCCTATTATAAAATTATATAAATCTTCCTTAGTGACACTTTACATGTGAACAGATACTTCTGGGGGTGGGGGGGACAATACTGGTAGTCCTCCTAATCAACAGAACACATGTCTCTTAAAAAGTTAAAAGAACATAAGTTGCTGGGCTGGGGACGTGGCTTGGTGATACAGTGCTTCCATAGCATGCACAAGCCCTTGTGTTCAAGCCCTGGAAGTGGGGGAGAAAGGAGTATGTTTCCATTCATAATACACATTTATTTAGTCATAAGAAGCATGTATTCCTCTTCACAGATTTAGACTAAAATGTGTTGAAGATTCCATAGTTACTTTTAAAATAAGCTGCTAATCAATAATTAGATAGAGTTTAGAATACATGTTTTTAGAACTGACATTTGCCTAAGTTTATTAAGAAGCTGTAATTTTGTTATTTTCTCTTTTAGGTGGAATTTTTTAATTTATGAAGAATTTAAGAATAACTATGCAGCTAGAAAGCACTCAAGAATACAAATGTAAACAAAATAATCTCAAATGACTCATAGAAAAGAGGTACTTATAGAAATTGGTATAGTTAAAAACAGAGAAACAGAGGGTTCTCTAAAAAACTCAGGGGAGACAAGGAAGAAAAGTATAAGGAAAAGCACACAATTATACAATAAGGCCCACAGAAGAGTGTCAGGGAAGCTTGACAACAGCCCCTGGAAGACTAATTTGATATTCATCCTGCATAACTCTAGAATCAACAGATGATTTCTAAAAACCAGGAAAAAGTAAACAGTGATCACTGTGGCCCAGAATGGGTTCACTTAGCCCTGTGATACCAAAGTTATTTCCTTTTGTATAGTTTCACCAAATTGGCCAGTAGATATAAAGCAGCAGATGCTAAGTACCCAGGTGACAGAAAGATTTTTGGCAAGATTCTGTGACATGCTTGGAGACAAAGTAAATATGGACTAAACAGAAGTACAACCAAATTAAACAATAAGATTACATTTTCACAAAGTAATTCAAAGGGTAATGGACTAAGGCCGGTTTAAATGTTTTTAAGAGGCATATCACTGTTTTCCCTAATTACTCAACTCTTTTTCCTACATATTTGGATGAGACCATATTAGAGCTAACATGGGGTTTTAACAGAAACATATTCCAAAACACTCTAGGTAGCTGTTAAAACCTCATAAAACAATATGGTGTTTGGGGTTTTTTTTTTTTTTTTTTTTTTTTTTTTTTTTGCATCTGAATGAGGTGCAAAAATGGGGTGGAAAAGGCAAGGAGTAATTTGGAGGGTTGTTGTTTTGTTTGCAATGCTGGGGAATTGAACCTAGGGGCATTTAGAAAAGGATAAAAGGTCTCAAAACCATGAAAAATTTCTCCAGAAAGGAAGGCTGTTTGGCCTAGATAAGAGACATCTCTGGGAGGACATGATAACTGCTCTCAAATATTTAGAAACCTGTTTTTTTTTTTTTTTTTTTTTTTTTTTGGTATTTAGCTTTTTGAGTTTTTATATACCCTAAGAGATTAGTGCTCTATCTGATGTAAGAATGGTAAAAATTTGATCCCAAGATATAGGCTCTCTATTCATCACACTGATTGTTTCTTTTGCTGAGAAGCTTTTTAGTTTGAATCCAGCCCATTTATTGATTCTTGATTTTAATTTTTGTGCTATAGGAGTCTTATTAAGGAAGTCAGGGGTCTAATCCGACATAACGGAGCTTTGGGCCTACTTTTTCTTCTAACAGGCACAGTGTCTCTGACCTTTAAACTTAGGTCTTTGATCCATGCATGGTGAGAGAGAGGGATTTACTTTCATTTTGTTGCCAAGGAACTGAACAGATGATACGCTCTAGAAGATGATATACAATCAATCAACAAATATATGAAAAAATGTTCAACATCTCTAGCAATTAGAGAAATGCAAATCAAAACTGCTCTAAGATTTCATCTCACACCAGTCAGAATGGCAGTTATTAAGAACACAAACAATAAGTGTTGGCAAGGATGTGGGGGAAAAGGCACACTCATACATTGCTGGTGGGACTGCAAATTGGTGCCGCCAATATGGAAAGCAATATGGAGATTCCTTGGAAAGCTGGGAATGGAACCACCATTCCACCCAGCTATTCCACTCCTCGGTCTATACCCAAAAGACTTAAAAACAGCATACCACAGGGACACAGCCACATCAATGTTTATTGCAGCACAATTCACAATAGCTAAACTGTGGATCCAACTTAGATGCCCCTCAGTAGATGAATGGAGAAAGAAAATGTGGTATACATACACAATGGAATAATACTTAGCAATAAAAAATAAAATCATGGCATTTGCAGGTAAATGAATGGAGCTGCAGAATATAACGCTAAGTGAAGTTAGACAATCCCAAAAAAACAAATGCTGAATGTTTTCTCTGATATAAGGAGACTGATTCATAGTGGGGTTGGAAGGGGGAGCATGGGAGGATTAGATGAATTCTAGATAGGGCAAAGAGGTGGGAGGGGAAGGGAGGAACCATGGGGGTAAAAAAGATGGTGGAATGAGATGGATATCATTACCCTAAATACCTGTATGAAGACACAAATAGTCTTCATACTTTATATAAATGAATATACTTTATATTCAACCAGAGATACGAAAAACTGTGCTCTATATATGTAATATAAATTGTAATGCATTCTGCTGTCATATAGAACAAATGAGAATAAAAAGATAAATTTAAAACAAATAAATAAATAAAATATTTGGAAACCTGTCGAACACAAGAATTAAACTTGTGCAGAACAGTCCAGGGTGGAAGTATGTGATGTGGTTAATAGGAGACATTTTATTTTTTTTTTATTTATTTTTTGTTTGTTTGTTTGTTTTTAAATTTTACCTTTATTTTACCTACTTTTGGTCTAATTTACTCTTCTTTTTTTTTTTTTTAAAGAGAGAGAAGAGAGAGGGAGAGAGAGGGAGAGAGAAAGAGAGAGAGAGAATTTTAATATTTATTTTTTCGTTCTCGGCGGACACAACATCTTTGTTTTGCATGTGGTGCTGAGGATCGAACCCGGGCCGCACACATGCCAGGCAAGGGTGCTACCGCTTGAGCCACATCCCCAGCCCAATAGGAGACATTTTAGACAATACATGAAAGAACTTTCTAACAGTCTTAAAGCAATGAATAACCCTAGAGAAGACAGCTTTAAACCGAACAGCAGCCTGCCCAGTGAAGTCATCCAAATGGCTGGCTGCCCACTTTAGACAAAGGGAACTTAGATTAGTCTTGAATGCATCTTTAAGACTAGGTTTCAGCCCAGGTACTTAACTGAAAGATGGGTAGAGACAAAAGCAAGTAAGTCCCAAACTCAGAAATAAACTAATGGAGTAGAATGAATAGGACATAACTTTCCTATGTTCATATATGAATACACCACCAGTGTAACTCCATACCACAAGAATGGAAAGTTATACCCCATGTATGTAAAATATGTCAAAATACTTTATAATGTCACGTATATCTAAAAAGGAAAAAAAAAAAAAGAAAAGAAGAAAGAAACTGATGGGAAGACACAGCCCAACAGATTTTCTTTCCACCATCTCAGCAAAAGATTCAGATCCAGGAACTTGAAAGTTCCTACAAGAAACTCAAAAGTTCAGGAAGATTTCTAACTTCCCCTTGCTAATTCTGTTACCTCAATCTGTTTCCCCAAAATGATTTGTAAAAGAAAAGCCTTTCTCAATTGGACTTGTCAGAAGTCTCCGCAAAAATTCTTTCTAACCCTGAAAACACCAGCTGCAGCTAACTTTGCAGCCTGTTTTCACAGTGTGAGTGGCCTGTTTGAAACCCAGGCATTAGTATGTATTTGGTACACACTATAGGGACTTTGAAAATCCTAACACAGGTAAACACTGAAAGGTTAGAAGACAGAATTACTCGCAAGGTGATTCACACTGCCCTAAGACATGTTCAGCTGTCTTTCAAATGTAATAACTGTCTTTGGCTGCATCAAATTTCCCATTCTTAGATCTTCACCACTGTGTGGAATGCCACAATTTCCTGGCAGTATGTAAACTAAGTAAGATTAAGTTAAAAGGTTGCTTCACATTGTCAAAAACCTTAGAACTCTGGGAAAATGGAAGGCAAACACAAATGCATACAGTGTAGTCTGTTATCTCTAGATCCCCAAAGCAAGTCTTCTTGATAAAATCACAAGCACTGTGGAACTGCACAAGAACAGACCATGGATAAGTACACACATTGGATTTTCTCCTTATCATCCATGCACAGAACATAAAATGAGATTAAAGTTACAAAACTAGCCAGGCATGGTGGCACATGCCTGTAATTCCAGCAACTCAGGAGGCTGAGGCAGGAGGATCACAAGTTCAAGGCCAGCCTCAGCAACTTTGAAAGACTGTCTCAAATAAAAAACAAAAAGGGCTAGGGAACATGGCTCTGTGGTTGAGTGCCCCTGGGTTCCATCCCTGGTACCAAAAAATAAAAATAAAAAATAAAAAACAAAAAAAAAGTTACAAAACCATTTTTTCCACACACACACACATTTTTTTCCCCCAAATTAAAATGAATGCTATCTTCAAAACAGTCATCTTGTTAGAATAAGGGTGTTTAGAGCTCACTGTCAGCCACTATAAAAATCTGTTTCATGTCTTTAGGGCCAGTCCTAGTATGTTTGGCCTTTTCCAACTATGGCTGTTCCTCCTTCCTGTGGGGCTTCCATACTCCTGATCCCAAGAAAGGCCTGCCCTCTTGTACTGTGATGAAAAAGAAACCTTCAGATCTAAAATGAAGAACCCCACCCCTCAGGTGAGCTTAAATCATATGAGTTGATGTCTGACCTAGCTTTATGAAATAGAGATTTGCATAAGGTAAGTAGCTCACATTGATCATTTTCAACAATAATTCACCATTTGTTCCAGGTTCAAGAAACAGCACAGCAAGCATGATGGTTAAGAATTTGCCAAACCTGTCTGTATGCTGGAGACCCCTGATCTAGTAACTTAACCACTCTGGGCCTCACCTTCCTCTGGAAAAATGAAGGCAACAACAATAGAAGGGAAAAAAATCAACAATTTCATTTAAAGATCTTCATTGGCTTTTTTCCCCCAATTCTAGAATTAGGCAACAGTTCATTCTATAAAATAGAAAAAGTACTCCCAAGGGCTGAGCAGAAGAGGTTTGTTTTATAGAGAGAACATACAAAGAAAAGAAAAAGCAGATGGGCCATTTCTAGGTTATGCTCCTTGTCAGGCAGAGACAGGAAGACAGAACAATGACTGATTAATTAACATGAGATTAAAGTTATTTCTTTTGTGTAAGGATTAAAGCAGAGAGAATGTCATTATCATGCCAATTAAAACTGACCTAGGAAATTTAGCTGTGGTCTCTAATCCTGACAGTTTGTAACCATCAGTTAACAATTTAATTTCAATTTGGTGATGAGAAACTTTAGTGTAAATGACTCCATTTTGACTTTTAGTCTGGTTTTGGGGTATGCAGGAACTTAGTCCAGTGTAATGATCTGTAATTTTTATTTTTATTCTCCACACAGAAGACTGCAGTGTAGTTACAGTGAGACATTATCTGTCTCTGAGCACTTAGCCAACCCCAGCAAGTCATGGGTTTTTTTTTTTTTGGGGGGGGGGTGGGGCAAAGGGGGGATAGATAGGGGCTTCAACACTGGGGGTTGAATCTGGGGATGCTCTAGCACTGAGATTCATCCCCATCCCTCTTTTAATAAAATTTTTTGAGACAGGTCTTGCCAAGTTGTCTAAGCTGGACTCAAATTTGTGATCCTCCTGCCTCAACCACCCAACTTGCTGGATTACTGGCATATGCCACCAGGTCCAAGAACTCATGTCACTTCTTAACAATGCAGTTGTTTTTAGGTTTGTTTTAGGTTTAACTGAGTGATAAGGACCTTGGGAATCTCCTTCTGTTGAGTATAGAAAGCAGCTTTGAAACTGGTAAAAGCTTTCACATGAAGAGGCCTGGACTTAGAATCCTTTAGCTATTTATCAGTACCTTGCCTTTTTGAACCTAACTTCCCAATTCATAAGTGAGGATAACAATATAGACTTGCAGATGTAACAACACGGTACTCATTTAATAAACAGCTCTTCGTCTAGTCTTTCACTCTATAATATAGCAATCGGCAAATTGTTTTCATGGCAAAACACAATAGTCTAAACCCACTAATATATACCAAGTATGCATGCTTCTGTCTGTTTCCTTGCCTGTACAAAGATTAGCTCTAATTCTAAAATTCAGTGTCTTTTATCTTCACCTTCAAAATCCAAACTATTGCCCTATCACCTTCAAAGGAGGACTGCCTTACATGTTCACTTTTTGAGTCAAAGTTAAGTGCTTTCTAAAATTTCCCTGTTTCAAGGATTCCCTACCCTAAGTTTTAGAGTAGGAGGAAAATATAAAGGAGAGGAAAAGAAAGACACATTCTTCAAACAAATAACAGAAACTGGAGTTTCCTTAAAGGGGAGTTCTGCCAATAATACCTGTCATACTTAGACAGTGCTTTCCAAAAATCTAGTTATGAAGTCCCAGATCTTGGAATCAGAATTTCTGAGCAACTAATCACAAATGAAAATAACTCGTCATCATATGGTTTAACCATAAAATTTCCAAAAAGCCCTAACCCTCATGTCCCACACAAACCACAATTTAAAGATCAAAAAATTTGCTGGGGGTGTAACTCAGTGATACAGCACATTCAGAGCACACTGAAGGCCTTAGGTTCATTCATCAGCACTACCATTACTAATAATAATTAAAGATGAAAAAATTGTAACTGTCTCTTTAGTACACGGTCCACACTTCATATATGATTCCAAAGGTCCACACAGTTTAAATGACCCTTCCAAAAGGCCACAGTTACAAGGGGTAAGATTTGGATACAGAACTAAAATTTCCAGGATCTACCCCTAGGATCTCTCCCCCAGGTGGACACTTTCTTCCTTTAGAGTACTATCACCCATAAATTATTATTTGCCAACACTAGAGTTTAAAATTACTATTCCAGCCCAGCAAGTTGGTACACTCCTGTAATCCCAGCAGCTTGGGAGGCTGAGGCAGAAGAATCACAGTTTCAAAGACAGCCTCAGCAATTTAGCAAGGCCCTCAGCAACTTCTAGAGATCCTGTTTCAATAAATAAATAAAGGGCTGAGGATGTGACTTGGTGGTAAAGCATTCCTGGGTTCAATTCCCAGTAACCAAAAAAAAAAAAAAAAAACCA
>NW_026000000.1:7195977-7205288 GCF_001458135.2 Marmota marmota marmota | reverse complement strand
AACTTCCCGATCCCTGCACCCCCTACCCCCCACCCCCCACCCCACCCACACACACACACACACACACACACAGCCTTAGTCTAGTACTGCCTCAAAGCCTCATGGATGCTTCTCTTTCAGCAGACATTGACTAAGCACCTGCCTGGTGTCAAGCACAATTCCACATGTAGGGAATAGTTTAATGAACATGGCATTCCTACCTGGAGAGACAGAGCAGTTAAAAGAATGGACTCTGGCCGGGCACGCTGCCTGACGCCTGTAATCCCAGCAGCTTCCAGCAGTTTGAGAGGCTCAGGCAAGAGGATCCCGAGTCAAAGCCAGCCTCAGCAAAAGCGAGGCACTAAATCGAGTCAGACTCTGTCTCTAAATAAAATACAAAACAGGGCTGAAAATGTGGCTCAGTGATCGAGTGCCCCTAAATTCAACCTCCGATATCCTCCCCCGTCAAAAAAAAAAAAAAAAATAGACTCTGAAACTGACTGGTTTAGCGCAAAACCTTGCTCTACCACTTAGATACTACCTCACCTTAGGTAAGTCAATTTGTGCCCTGGTTTCCCCACCTGTGAAACGGGAGTGATACTGGACTCAACGAGAATTGTATGGTTATATGTAATATGTTTAGGGCAATGCCTGGCATATTGTACTGCCTGTCTGATTACTATCAGGCTCATAGTACTGGCACTTCTAGTTTTCCCTTTTGTCCACAGCTAATCCTTAAAACCTTGCGTAACCAATCAGGCCAGAATATGTAATTTCGACAGCACTGTCATTCCCTTTCAATTTCTTAAATGTAAAATAGTTTTTATACGTCTATGCATACAAAGTTATTTTTGTAAATGGTAAGGATAAAGCAAAACCATATGAAAAAACACCAGAGGGGAATGAATATTGAGGGTAAACACCCTCTTATTAAGCACCCCTCAGATTCCAGATGAACAGCTGGTTCACCATTTCTTCGTCAGAGCTAACAGTTTCTAGGATACCAGTTCAGACATTATCAAATATAAAGGAGCCGGGCAGGGTGGAGAGCACCTGTAATCCCAGCAGCTCAGGAAGCTAAATCAGGAGGATCAGGAGTTCAAAGCTGGGCTCAGCAATGGTGAGGCACTTAGCAATTTAGTAAGACCCTCTCTAAATAAAATACAAAATAGGGCTGGAGATGTGGCTCAGTGGTTGAGTACCCCTGAGTTCAATCCCTGGTACCAAAAAATAAAAAAATATAATAAAGAAGGAATTCTTAGTTTATTAATACACCACTGACGTCAAGACAGCAGATCAGGGTGTGGTCCTGCTCTAGCTCTTGACATTAGTTACACTTTAGTAAACTAAGAATTCCTTCTTTCTAGGCATTTCATGCATATAATCCAATCTGGTTATCTTGTCCAGCTTGGCTCTCCCAGCCCTGCCAGCAATGTCAGTCCCTTTACTTCTCCCTAGCTATCTACTTTTCAAGTCACCACCACTACAAAGCCTTTCCTGATCATTATACCTCATTCCTCAATAATTTTACTGCTCCCTTTGTGCCCATTGTAATCTGCATGGATTTCCAACATGACCCCTGTAACACATTACTCAAATTATTATATGTCTGCCTCCTTGACCTGAGAGCTCCCGAGAGACCCTATCTTATAGCTTTGTATACCTTTAATGGTAAAAAGATAGCCTGGGATTGGCACCTTAACACTTCCACCCCTCTTCACATTCTACATGAACTACTGAATCGAACTAAAAAGAATGGTGTACAACTATTAGCCCTGAACTCAATAAAGCTCACTACATTTTGATTCATGAATGGATGAATAAATGCTAAATGAATGCTCAAGTTCAGATCAGGCACTATAAAGTTCAGTATAGGACTGGGGCTGTAGTTCAGTGGCAGAGCACTTGTCTAGTATGTGTGAGACACTGGATTTGAGCCTCAAAACAGAAGAATAAATAAATATAATAAAGGTACTGTGTCCATCTATAATTTTTTTAAAAGTATAGTATATTTCTGTTTCAAACATAATCTGTCCCACTGAGGCCTATAATATTAATTTAAAAATGTTTTTCAGAAAAGGAAAAATGTTTTTAGCACAAATATTATTTACCTTTTTCAAACAAAACTGGCAAGTTGACACTGAAACCACAATCCCACAATAGTTGCTAAAACAGTCTTTCAGGCCAGACTCAAGGTCAGCTCCACAGATTCACAAATGGCAACAGGTTTGTAAGTTAAAGGGAAACATTTACTGTATTTAGAGCCAACTTGAATTTTCTCCCCTCAGACTTTGCATTACCACAGAAAATCCTCAGGACATTAACAAAAGTTTGATTAGCTTTTAGAATAGGGGTGGTGTCCTGTCTTCAGTTTGAAACTCCTTTCCCTAAAATAGTCATGGATAGGAAAACATGTTACTTACTATCATCATAAAAATAATATCATTTTATCCCTTGTAAATACGATAAATATCTTGTGGTTTTCCCCCACAGAAGCAAACAAGTGGGTGACTAGCAATAATGTCAAAATAAGACAAAACACAACTGATATTATGTTCTCTTGAAAGCTGTAATTGGCCAGTGTTAAGACTTAGATTTTTACCTATGACTAAACTGATAATCAAGCAAAAACCTTTTATCCTATTTTGTCAGTTTTTTACTCCATCACTAAACTAAATTGTCACATTTTTAGACCACTTTTAACGTAATGCTAGGTAAGAGGAATCTTAAGACTCAATAGTGTCCCCAAACACACTCCTAGCCCCCTAAGGAACAGCTTGATTCAACTGAATAATCAAGTCAAGTGAAATCAGAATGACAACTTGAGATAAGAATGGCTAAAAGCATTCAATGAGTAATTTATGCCAGAAGTTAAGTAAAATGAACACCCTCAAAATAATTACTTTGTTCACTTGCCAGGTAATCTATCTAATTTAGGGAATGTGTATGACATATTTGGGATTTGAGTTATTGTAGGATTGACTGTAAGTTTATAAATGACCACTATAATATTATGATTCAAGAATCAAAGAAGACAAGCTGAGAAAAATTATATGGCAGCTCCTGTAACTGACAACATAGAGATACAGTACTATTGCTACTCACCAAAGCAAAAGTGGTCAACATGGCCTCCTTACGGGCTAAGCGTCCACATTGTACATATGCATTCTCTGCTTAAGTAATGTATTTTCCAACAATGAAAACAAAGCCAAAATGGAAACCTTGGACAAAAATTTTGGAAGGGCTAAAAAGTCACAGGAAAAGTAATAAAAATGTCATGGATATCTACAGTTCTCTCATGAAACTGAACTGAACCCAATGTATACCTATTAGCTGGTTCCTTTTTATAGGCACTTATAGTCACATAAGGCCTGCCTTTTGAAGTTAACCAGTATGTGGTTGGGGCCCTAAATTCACCCCTATTGTCATTGGTGGCTTGGTAAATACACATCTGAATCAGTAATATATTCCAGGTATGTATTGAATAGTGACAAGTCTCTGTTCTTTGAAGCTGAGTATACTTTTTTGGAAAGAGTTAATGACTAACACAAGTAAAGTATTTAGAATAGTGCCTGACACATAGTAGGAGCTACATGGGCATTAACTATCTTTATTACTTTTAGTCAGAGAATGCAATATGATAATGAAGACATTTTATTATGTACTTAGCATCAATTTAATATGCCACCATCATCTCTCTGGGATTCCTGCAGAAACATTCATGACTGCTCCCCACTCCTCCACTCCAGTTCCCTTCCTTGCTGCTCTTCCACAACAAGGATGCTTCTACCATAGGACCACTGAACTCTCCTCCAGATATCCTCAAGACCAAGCCTTTATTTCCTTCAGGGGTCTGCTCAAGGGTCATCTTCTCAGGCCATTCCTCACCATCCTATACTTTAAAAAGACTTCTGTCCACAACCCCTTCATATGCTTTATTATTCTCCACTGTACTTGTCACCATCTGACATGAAGAAACCATTTATTTTCTGACCCTCCTTTGGAAAACACTAGATGGTAAATTCCACAGAACCAAGAACTTTGTCTCTTTGTTTACTGTTGTACACTTGGTATTCCAGAAGTATTTGCTGCATGAATGAATTCAGGATTTACCTATAGCCATTTTGTGAAAAGCCTTTTCAATTTTTCACACTTTATCTCATTTAGTCCTCACAACACTTTAGGGTGAGTATTATAATCATTTTAAAAAAATGAAACTGAAAAGGTTAAATATATTACCTGCAGTCACAACCTTCCAACTAGAGGAGCCAAGATTTAATCCCAGGTCTAACACCCTCAGCCACACCTGCTATTTTAAAGAGATCATTTAAGTATTAAGGTTTTATATATTCATTCAACAAGTATCTAAGTGCCTAAACTACCTTGGTCTGTGTTCCCTAAGGGTACATGAACTTGCCACTTAGAGAAGAATTTGTATCAGGGACTTACCAACAATAAAAAATACTAATTCTTTGAAATAATGATTAAGGGTTAAAAGTCTATCAGTAGCAGCAGCAACTGGCTCTGAATGCCTTCCAGTATGTTAACACCATGTAGGAAAGTATTAGAAAACAATAACCAAGAGACTCTCAAATGGAGGAAGGGCTATGTATCAGAAATAGCCTATGGAGTTTTATGAAACCCCTTCAGAGGTTCTAGAGATTCCCCGACAACTGTGCTGATATAATAAAATGGGGGTAAGAGTATACCGTCCTGTGTAATTTTAAGATACATCCCCTCCCGCTTTAAGAAACACATCTTCCTTTTCTTTCCTTACATAGTTCAATTTGATTTTCTACTTTTGAAATAATTCTTTTCCCAAAGGGAATAATGTAATTATAGAGATTCGTTGATACACAAACTATAATAAAACTTTGAACAGCTAGAATATCCTCTAGATACCCAAGGGCAAAGGCTCTATGGAAGAGGGGAAAGAGAAATAAAATGTAAGGAATGTTACTGTGCTAGACTTTACACATTTACTTATCTGAACAATTATACAAGTGAGCAAATCCTTAAAAGAGCAAATCTTTGGAGCAAAGTCCAGTGGCACAAGCCTGCAATCCCAGCAATCAGGAGGCTAAAGCAGGGGGATAGGAAGCTTGAGGCCAGCCTCAGCAACTCAGTAAGACCCTGTTTCAAAATAAAAAATAAAAAAAGGATGGGAAGCTCTATAGAAAAGCACCCCTGGATTTGATCCCCAGTATCCCCCATCCCCCCCACAAAAAAAAGGCAAAGAGCAAATTAAGTTACTCCTCTGACCACAGATAGTAAACGAATCTCCCTTCACTGAAGCAGCAAGGTAAGTTTTCTTTCACAATTCTGATGTACTTTAAAGTTCAGAAATGTCACACTAGGATTCCACTGCATAAGTGAGTCAACTATGAACCTGTCCCATCCTTACTCAAGGTGGTAACTCAAGAGTCCTACATATTCCAAATTATCAAATAGATGGTAGAAAATTAAGTACATCCGAAAGTAGTTATGTTAGTCAATCTTATCTAACTAGAAAACAATAACAACAACAACAGAAATGGCCCGGTAAAGAAAGCTCTGCCCTTGGGGTCAGACACTGACTTCTGTCATTCTTTTTTATTTTTAGCTGTAGATGGACACAATACCTTCATTTTATTTATTTATTTTATGTGGTGCTGAGGATCGAACCCAGTGCCTCACATGTGCTAGGCAAGCACTCTACCACTGAGCCACAACCCCAGCCCCTGACTTGAGTCATTCTTGATCATATCTTCCCCTGTCATATCCCATGGCACTTAAGACTATATTATTGTTGTTCCCATCACAAAAATTTAGTTCTATCGAAGCGAGAAGTGTGTCCTTCCCCCTCCCCATTTCTATATCCGTAATACCTTCAGCATAAAGTCACTGAATAAATGATTGCCAGTATTATGAATCATGAATGAGCAACTTCTCATCTGTAAAAGGAAGATAATCAGGCTACTTTTCCAGATTATTGGGATTATTTGGATGTTAAGTAACACTGTGTGCTGCACTTATAGGGCCACATTTTTTGCGTTTCCACCTGACAATCCCTTGGGAATGGATGCGCTCTGGCATAGAAAACAGGTCCCGCCTGGTCACACTTGAAGCTGGGGTAAAGCGACCCAGCAGGAACAGATGGTGGATCCCTGCGGCCAGGAGTGTCTGTAGGGAAAGGGAGGGGGAAACAAATCTTCCCTGCCTCCTGGCTGCGGGTGGTAACCGCGAGGTCCACGTGTGGATGGGAGGGAAGAAGACAGGCCCTTGCCTCACAAGAAGTGGAGGCCTTGGGGCCGGATGGGTCGAGGGTTTGGGAGAGAACAGAACTAACCCGCGGGAGGGGAGGAGGAGGTGGCCGACTTGACATATCAAGGATTTGGGAGCCCGCGAGCAAGCAAGACGAGGTGGTCCCGGGACCGGCTAGTGGAGAGTCTGGGAGAGATCAGGCCCAGCCAACTGGCAGCCAGAAGGAGGTGGCTCCGGGGCCCGGCGAGTCTAAGGTCTGCGAGAGGAGGTCAGGCTTAGCCCGCGGGCAGGCAGAATGAGGTGGTCAGTGACCCTGCGTGTCCAGAAGGGAGAAGACAGGCCCGAGACCGGCGTGCGGAAGGAAGGGGCGACCAGGAAGGGTAGACCCAGGCCCAGCACGCCAGCTACCATCCGGCTTCCGCTGGGCTCCCGGAGTTAGAACTGGAGGAGACTTGCGCGCCCAGCCAGTTATTCCAGTTCTTACCAGTTCGGAGAGGTTCTCCGGACGACCCGAGGGTACCCTGGTTGGACTGACACCAGCGGACACAAGTCTTGGGCCCAAAGGCAGAGTTCTCGCGAGAGCACGACCTTCCTCCCACGCCTCTCGCCACGCTTCTGACAGTCTCGCGAGACCTCTGCTCGGGTCAGCGCAAAGCTCTTGCCTGCCCTCTAGAGGGTATAGAGTGCAGGCACACTCTTTTCCCTGCCCTTGATCAGTGTCCTTTTCACCTCTAGCGAATACATCAAGTTAAATGAAGCAAACATTTTTGAAGATAAATGCTATGTAGAGAACTATGCTAAGTGATTCTCTAACACCAAATGTCCCCACAAGATAGATATTATTTATATTTGACGTTCAGATGTAACTATAAATGTCAGCAGACACAAAAAAATATATAGCGTATAATTCCACTTTCTATGCTGTAATTAGTCAAATTCTTTTTTCAAACATATTCTAATTTTAACTGATGCATAGTTATTATACATATTTATGGCATACGGCGTGATCTTGCAATACATATATACAATGTGTGATTATTAGATCAGAGTGATTGGCATATCTGTCACCTAAAACATCATTTTTTGGTGGGAATATTGAAAATGCTCTCTACTAGCTATTTTGAAATATTCAATTAGTTATTGTCAACCACAGTTGTCCTACTATGTTATAGGGCATTATAATTTATTCCTCCTATCAACTCTACTGTGGTGCCCACTAATAGAGTAGTCAAATACTTAGACACAGAAAGACAATGTTGTTTGCCAGGGATGGACAGAGCAGGTAGTTTTGTAGACTTATTGTTTAATAGGTTTAGAGTTTCAGTTTGGAATGATGGGAAGTTCTGAAGCTGGATGGAGGTGATGGTTGCACAGCACTATGAATATAGTTGATGTTACTGAACATACTTTAAAAATGGTTTAAATGATACATTTTATGTTATGTAAATTTTGTCACAATTTTTTTAAAAAGAACTGAATAAATAAGTGTCAGCCCAGATTCTATATCATCTGACTCCAAAATATAAGATTGTTTGCACTGTATCATAGCACGCAATTCTTCACATCCACCATTGCAATACCTTCTTCATATTTCTCCCAATGTCAGTGCCGAGCCTTGTACATATTAAGTTTTCTACCACTGAGCTATACTCCCAACTCCTGTTGATTTGTGACCAGATGTTAAACTAGGATGGGGTGGGGGGTACTGAGAATCAAATCTGGGGATGCTTTACCACTGAGCTATATCCCCAGACCTCTTTTACTTCTCATTTTGAGACAGGGTCTCACCAATTCACCCCGTCTGGCCTTAAACTTCCAGTCCTCCTGCCTCTGCCTCCCAAGTCCCTGGGATGATAAATGTGCAACACCACACCCAGCAAAATGAAACTCTTTCTGAACTGGGCACATTGATGCAAAAAGCTCCAAGAAGAAGCCAGCCTTGATCACCTCTTCAGCAAAAGCAGCCAAGAGTACATTGTGCCCTTTGCTCTCCTGTTCCCCACTCTGTCTTCAATGAAAATGCTGACTCTGGAATGAGATTTTTATGTAACTAAAGGAACCAAAGCAATTTCTTATTACTCAAGAGTGTGGAAAAAGCCAAGGGGAACTGCCTAGATTGCTCAATAGATCCACATGTTTGAACAGACTGGATCAGGGGTAGGGGAAATACAGCTCTTTATCAATTTCTCATGGGTTATTTAGCAATGGATGTGCTTGTTTGTGATCTGTGATGTGTACTCCAAGCCGTGGGAGAGCAGGGGCTTGATCTCTCTGATTCACTTCTCTATCCCCAGGCCCAGCACAATGTCTGGCCCAGGCAGTCAGCACAGTGTTGAGTAAACACATATTCTCTGCCACAGAAACTGTAAAGAGAACCAATGTTTCAAGTCACTCCATTTTGGGTGGTATGTATGCAGCAATTGATAACTGATCCTGGAGTCCATCGACCTGGCCATTCTCCACCACCCAGACAGCGCCTAGGCCTTTGAATTCCCTGTCAGACTGCCCCAGGGTCAGGAGGGCACTTCCTGCTACCTTGCTCTAATCTTAGGCAAACACAGAGGGATGTGGAACAACAGCAAAGGCACTGCCTAAACAAGAAGACAGAAGATAAACATGAATGCCACAGTCTGGCTGGGCACAAATGCCGCAGTCTGGCTGGGCACACAATCACGAGCCACCACACAGCTTGTAGATTCAAACAGCAACTCTTTATTCCCGAACTCACACCAGCCGTCTACAATCACGTTCTGGGGAAATCCACGTTCTCTGCCCAAATCCACGTTCTCTCCCAAATTCTCCACCACTGGGCTTCTGTCTCCCAAAATATACTGTCTGAATCCCGTGAGAACTCAAGGGGAACTTAGGCAGCAGGATACGCCCTATTCCCAGCAGGAATAATCTTAAACCTTAAACCTGGAACCTAAACTGGGAACGCCCTAAACCCGATTATGTTAAACCGGGAACACCCTAATCCGCCCTGGTCCTTGAGCAAGGTCAACTACATTCAATGTCACTGCAAAATGTCAGCAACATGGGGTACGCTGGCAAGGAAATTGTCATACCTACTTGGCTAATGGCTCCCAGCA
>NW_026000000.1:7082125-7193179 GCF_001458135.2 Marmota marmota marmota | reverse complement strand
GGGGGGGGGGGCTGGGTTGTGGCTCAGCGGTAGAGCACTCACCTAGTGCATGCGAGGTCCTGGGTTTGATCCTCAGCACCACATAAAAATAAATAAATAAAATGAAGGTATTTAAAAAAAAAAAAAAGGCTGGGAGTGTAGCTCACTGGTAGAATGGCCCTGGATTAAATCCCCAGTTCTACACAAACACACCCACACACACAAAAAGAAATTAAAGACAAAAAGAAATTAAAACCTTAACAGTTATTACCTTCATGCAGTAGGATTATACATTTTCCTCCTGTACTTTCCAATAGTTCTAGAATTAAGTGTTTTACTTTGAAAGTTTTGGAAAATGTTTAATGTTTTAAAGTGGTTTAAATGTCTAATGTAAATGTTTAATGTTTAAAAGTGATTACTTGTTGGTGAGAATGTGAAATGGTGCAACCACTTTAGAAAACAGTTTGGCAGTTTCTCAAAATTTAAACAATATTTACATTTGGCCCAACATTTCTTCCAGGTATATGCCTCCAAAGTATTGGAAGCAGAGACTCCAAAATACGTGTTCATTCATACTAGTGCATTTGCTATAAACAAAAAGTGAAGTCAAAAACAAAAAGTGAAGTGAAAAACAATTATCCATCAATGTGGATGATAAACAACATGTGGTATAGCAATACCATGAATAGTATTCCAATATAAAAAGAATGACGTACCAATATAACGATGAAAGATGGATAAACCTTGAAAATATGTGTAGTAAAATAAACTAAGCACAAAATAATCAAATATTGTGATTTCATCCACATGAAATATGTAAAACAGGCAAATCCATAGAGACAGAAAGTAGATTAGAGGGTAACAGGAGTGGAAGTAGAAATTATTGCTTAAAGGATACAGCAATTATCCTTTAAAGTTAATTTAATGGGGTCATTAAAAAGTTTTGGAAATAGTGGTGATGATTGGACAATATTGTGAATGTACTTAATACCACTAACTTGAATTGTACACTTTAAAATGCTTAAAATAGTAAGGCACAGTAGCACATTCTTGTAATCTCAGTGACTCAGGAGTCAGGAGGATCACAAGTTTGAGGACAGCTGGGGCAACTTAGTGAGATCCTTAGCAACTTGGTGAGACTTTGTCTCAAAATAAAATACAAAGAGGACTGGAGATGTAGTTCAGTGGTAGAGCCCTCCTAGGTTCTATCCCCAGCACCCCCCCCCCCAAAAAAAATGGTTAAAATGGAAAATTTTATGTAATGTATATTTTACTCCAATATAAATTGTTTAAAAATAGAGTAGTGTTTATTGAAACAAATACCTTTCTTTTGCAAGATTTTGGTAGGAAATGAAATTGTGTAATTCTCCAGGTTTGATGGGATATACCTATAATCCCAGTGGCTCAGGAGGCTGAGGCAAGAGGATCTCAAGTTCAAGACCAGCCTCAACAATGTACTGAGGCCCTAAGCAAGTTACTGAGACCCTGTCTCAAAATAAAAAGAGATTGAGGGGCTGGGTTTGTAGCTCAGTGGTAGAGCACTTGCCTAGACTGTGTGAGGCACTGGATTCGATCCTCAGCACCACATAAAAATAAATAAATGAAGGTATTGCGTCCATCTGTCCATCTACAACTGAAAAAAATTTTTAAAGAGAGATTGAGAAGGGTACTACAAGCATTGGGTAATCAGGTGTTCAGAGCTGGAGGCTGGGTGACCTTGGTCCTTTGCCTCCCTCACTGCAGTCTGAGAATCTGGGCCTGGACAGAAGAACATGTGCCAAGACATCTCCCATGCAATGCCTGGGGAGCTTCTGCCTGAGCCTCTGGACACTGATAGTGCCCAGATCTGGGCACTATCCCATAGGAGGGGTGATGGGCCCAAAAAACTCTTCTAGAGAAAACTTAATCAAAATTGATATTTTTGTTATGGTCAAAAAATTTTTTAAGTTCATGAGAAAAATAGAATGGGTAGGAAGTGAAGCAATTCCAAGGAAGTTGATTCTGAACAGTAAGGATAAATAAGCACATTTCTCCAGGGTGGAGCAGTGTGTCAAAAGAATAGAAAATGTGGCCGAGAAAAGGGCACTGTGAGCCAGTTATTCCCTAGGCTCAGGAGACACAGGCAAGGCATAGAGAAAAAATTAAGTATTTATTGGAGGAGCTGGGGATACTATATATGTGAGCTTATATGTGAGGGAGGAATTGTTCATCATAGATTCAACCACAAAGACACTTGATACAAAGACAAATCTCTGGCACCACAAAAATCAAGATTCAGCTATAATACACAAAAGTCCAGCCAGGGCAATAGCTCCAGACAGCCTGGTGGCCAGTTTCCCAGTCTGATACTCCTCTTGTTTTGATTCACATTTACCAGGAGTCCTGCTCAATCAATGCAAGCAGAACTTTCCAGACACTTAAATTTTGATAGGACTCAGGTATTTAAGAGCTTGCTCCTCTACTCACTGGTGTAGTCATAAGAGTCCCTGAGGCACTTGATAAAATTCAGATTCAGAGGCAAGTTTGGGGAATGCTTTACAGCAATGCTTCCATTATCAAAACCTCTCCTGTCACACTGGGGGTATAACTCAGTAAGCAATTGGTAGAGTACTTGCCTAGCATGTGTAAGGCCCTGGGTTTAGTTCTCACAACAGAAAAATTAAAAATCAGTCTTGTTCTTTCAACACACTATAGGCCATGGCTGACTGAAGGAAGAATCAGATGGATTGGGGGCCGGGGTGGCTGGCATGAACAAAACTGCAGATACTCTGTGTTCTATTTCCCCACGTACAAGCCTTTTCCATCCATAGCAACTCAGCAGAAAACATCTGCATAACCTTTGGCTGCCTTGAGTTCAAATTGAACAGAAAAGCAACATGGGGTTTACAGTATAAAGCATACTACAAATCATGCCTCACACCTCACATCTCTTCCCTCTGCCTTTGCTCAGATCATTCCCACTCTTGCAAATCTCCAACATCAAAGCCAACATGACCATTAAGACAATACCCACCCACTCCCCAGAATGGGGTTCAAACCTAAGGGTACTTACCACTGAGCTATTTCCAGGCTTTTTATTTATTTATTATTATTATTTATTTTATTGGTAGTAGTAGTAGTAGTAGTAGTAGTAGTAGTAGTAGTAGTAATAGGTATTGAACACAGGGGCACTCTGTCACTGAGCTACATCCCCAGACTTTTATTTTTTTATTTTGAGACAGGGTCTCTTTGCTTAGGGCATCACTAGATTCTCCGTCTGTTTTGAACTTAGAATCCTTCCATCTCAGCCTCCTAAATCACTGGGATTACAGGATTGGTGGGCATACATACAGCCATGTACCACACCACTCTGGACCCACTGGGGCAATTTCTAGAATAGCATCAGATGACTGGATAAGCCTTCCTATCTTCAGGAACCTATCTAAAAATAGGTATTTAAGAATAAAGATACTGCCCAGAATGGTTCTGCACACCTGCATTCCCATCAACTCAGGAGGCTAAGGCAGGAGGATCACAAGTTTGACGCCAGCCCAGGCCACTTATCTCAATGGATATCTCAAATTAAAAAGTAATTAGGGGAAGGGACTGAGGATGTAACTCAGTGGTAGAACACCCCTGAGTCTAATCCCCAGTACCATAAAAAATAAAGAATAGAGATACTGTCCAAGTTTCAAAACAATTTAAATAAAATGGAACACAACCCAAGTGCCTACAGATAGATAAGTATGTAAATGTAATGTAATATGTACAGACAATGAAATATTATAGACCTTGAAAAGGAAGGAAATTCTAACATACACTACAACATGGGTAAACACTGAGGACATTATGCTAAGTGAAGTAAACTGATCTTGAAAGGATAAATATTATATTATTCCACTTAAATGAGGTTCCTAGAATAGTCACATTCATAGAGACAGAAAGGTGGTTTCTAGGAGATGGTGGGAGAGGGAATTGGGTGGGAGAAGTGATTATGGAGTGATTATTTGATGAGTACAAAGTTTTAGTTTTGCAACATGAAAAGACTTGGCTGGGTATGGTAACCCACACCTGCAATCCCAGCAGCTCAAGAGGCTAGAAGGAGGATCACAAGCAATTTAATGAGACCTTATCTCAAAAACAAACAAAAAAAGATGAAAAGACTTCTGGAGATGAGTGGTAGTGATGGTTGTATTTATAATAATATAAATGTACTTAATGCAACTGAAACAGTCTGCTTAAAACTAGCTGAAATGATTAATTTTATGTTATATATACATTACCACAAGGAGATATGACTGAAAACTAACCCTTCCTCCCACTACAAAATCAAGAGTGAACCCTAATGTAAAAGAAGGACTATGGGTGATGATGATGTGTTCCCTCAGGTTTATCAATTATAGAAAATGAATAAAGATACTGCCCAAAATGGTTGATAAAGGGGGAGGCTGTGTGGAAATGGAAATCTCTGTATATGGAGTATGTGAAAATCTCTGTACTTCTCCAATTCTCAGCAACTTATGGAGACCCTGTCTTAATAAGAAAAATAACTGAGGACATAGCTTAGTGGCAAAGTGCCCCGGGTTCCATTCCCAGGACCAAAAATAAAGTCTATTTTAAAAACTTGAAGCATGGTGTTTTGAAAGAGGTAATAGCTGTTCATCAAAGTCAGCCACATCCTTCTATTGGTCCCCATTAGCTTGAGACTTACAAATTACAGCAGCTAATTTCACGTTCACGGCAATAACACTCCTCACAGTTCGAATTTGTCCATTTCGAGTTCAGTGGGTGTATGACTCCATTAATATCCTTGCATTCTAAAAGAGTACACAGGGCATATCAGTGAAATAGTCAAGTCACTTAACAAGGACAAGGCTTGTCAGGACAGGGAGGCCAGCCCCTGCCATGTGATGATAGGCAATTTTAAAGGCATTTAAGAAAATGCTTCAGTATTGACCATGGCTAAATTCCTGCACTATGCAGTCTTTGTCACTGATCATGTTTTCTTTTTAATAATTTTTTAGTTGTAGATGGACACAATATCTTTATCTAATTTATTTATTTTTATGTGGTACTGAGGATCAAACCCAGTGCCTCATATGTGTGAAGCAAGTGATCTACCACTGAGCCCCAGCCCCAACCCTGATAATGTTTTCTTATACCAAGTTTAAATCTTTCCAGATTTTATTTCAGAGCAGACATTTCAAGAATAACTCAGGCCCTCCTGTTTAATCAGGTATTTATTATGAGCCTATGGGTAATTGAAGCCCAGCTTTTTCCTACTGGATCATATCTGGATAAATAATTTACTTTTTCACTTCCATTAGCTTTGCATAAGAGTTTCTCAGCCCTGTGTACATGTGAAACACCTTCTTTACTTAAAAACATCTATGGGCTGGGGGTGTAGCTCAGTGGTAGAGCATGTGCTTAGCATGCATGAGGCCCTGTGTTCAATCCCCAGCATCCAACAAGAAAAAAAAAATATATGTCTGAGTCCCACCCCATGACACTGAAATTGGAATCCCTTAGTGTGGGCCCATGTCTCTGTATTTCTAGGAAACTCCCAAATGATTCCAAGGTTCAAACAGAGATGAGAACTACTTCCTTAGATCCTTGCTGATCCAAGTGTGCTTGAAGGACCAGCAACAGCATCACCTGGGACCACTCTGAACTTGGATACTCTCATATCTGCTTCAGATGCACTGAATCAGAACCTACATTTTAACAAGATTTTCCAGAGATTGGCACACACATGAAGGTTTGAATACTGCTTTGGAATAAGCAGTGGTTCTCAACCCTGGCTGCATTTGAGAGTCCATCAAGAAGCTTTTAAATATGCTGTTCCAACCCCAGAGATTCTGATTAACCTGGTTTTAGATGAGGCCTAAGCATTGGTAAGTTTCAGAAGCTCTCTAGGCAATTCTCATCCAGCCAGAATTGAGAATGACTGCTTCATATGCAGGGCAAATTAAAGTCATTCATTTTATTCCTTTTCTATATCTGTCTCAACCCTCTTCCTCATGGAGATTCAAAAGGCTCTCATCTACCAATAGGCCATACCTACTAGGCTATAATAACATAATAAGCATTGAAAACCCAGGACTGACGAGTATGCACATTACCTTGATCACTGTCCAAAGTGATTGCATAGCACTGTGCATTGCATGCAGTCATGAAGGTAGCAAGGACCATAAGGCTGGCCAGGAAAGCCTTCTGAAATGTAGATAAAGGTCAGGGGTAGAGAATGAGTAAATCCAGGTGCTGTTTCTTGACTGAATGTCAAATTCAAGGGTCCCTGCTGAGGTCTGGTAAATGCTACTGAAGATGGAACTTCTGCCTTCAGGCAACCTAGCCAAGGAACTGGCTTAGCAAGTCACTAAAACAAACAAAACACACAGAAAGAGCTACAAGCCTGTCAAAATCACAGAGCAATAATGACAGTATGCTATTTTGTTACAGAGGAAGTTTGGGAAATGTTTGCAGATAAGGTGATGATGTTTTAAGATATTTTATAGAATATGTAGAATGTAAAGGACAGAAAGGAAGGGGTGGAAGGGTTTCATAAAGATAATAAAACATTGACAAAGACACAATTGACAAAGAGAAAACTATTGGAGTCTTGCTCAAGCTGAGTTGGAGATGCAACAGAAAAGATAGATTAGAGTGAGGCTAAGAGCTTCATTTTGAAGGTGACAAAGGCATTTTTAAATTTTATTTTATTTTATTTTTCTCAGCACTGGGGATTGAACCCAGGTCCACACTACTGAAGCCAGATTTAAAGAAAAGTAGTGTAGTTAGGTAAATCGAGTACAATAAAGAAAATGGAGTCCAATCTGAGTCCCGGAAACCAGAACAACACCTGGGGAACTTGAAATGTTAATGTCCCCAATGCCCCCGCCCATCCTAAAGAACTGTTAATGAAGTAGCTCCCAGCAAAACTTTGAGACCTTATCAAACCACTCCAGGCCCTTCCTGCGGCCCTAGGTCCACAACTTTCCCACCTTTTGGCCTTCCCACCTGCATTCTATCACTGCAGGATAGAAGGAAATAAAGGATTGGAATGTGGGAGGACAAAAGAAGAGCTTAGATATAAAAAAGGGAAGACCTCCTCTTCCACGGATTCCGCCTTTCAGATCCCCTTCTTCCTGGAGGTGGTGGGGGGTGTCTTTTCTGCTGTCCTTTAATAAAGCCTTCCACTTTCCACTCTACACTTGCCTTGGCATTCTTCTCTGGTGTTATACTTCAGCATTTGGGGAAGCAAGGACTCGTCACTGGTAAACAGCGGTAACACTACCACTGAGCTACATCCCCAAACCTTTTTATTTTTGAGACATAGCCTTGCTGCATTTCCAGGCTGGCCTCGAACTTGAGATCTTCCTGCCTCAGCTGCCTGAGTTACTGGGATTACAGGTGTGTACCTCCATGCCTAGCTGATAAAAGCATATTTGATGGCTGCATGAACAAATGAAATTAACCTAGATTGAAATCAGTAGGATAAGGAAAAGTAGCAAGTTGCCCTTGTCATCTTTTTGAGGTAAGTAAAATAAACAAGTCTTGGTGGCACACGCCTGTAACACTAGCAATTTAGGAGAACAATATCATTATATGAAGGATTTCTATATGCCAATGGAAAAAGAAAAGCATCTAAGGAGAAAAATGACAAGGGAAACAAAAGGTCATTTAACACACATATGCAGAAACAAATAGAAATTATGAATAAGCACATGAAAAGTTAAGCTGATTGATAACAAAAGAAATGTAAAGTTGTTGCTGGGCATGGTGGCATGTGCCTGTAATCCCAGCAGTTTAGGAGGCTGAGGCAGGATTGCAGATTCGAAGCCAGCCTCAGCAATTTAGCAAGGCCCTCAGCAACTTAGTGAAACCCTGTCTCAAAATAAAATATAAAAAGATCTGGGGATGTGGCTCAGTGGTTAAGCTCCCCTGGGGTCAATCCCTGGGTCCCAGCTCCCCCACCACCACCACCAAAAAAAATAAAAAATAAAAATAAAGATGTTGATAAAAGAGTACTATAGTGGGCCAAGAATTAACATTTAATTTATACTACTACTCAGAGCAGAACAGAGCACACAGGGGAAGTGACATGCACAAGGATCATATGTTGGAACAGTTTTTATGGAGAACAATTGGAGAGTGTACATCAAAACTCTTAAGATCATTTAAAACAGTTGAGTTCATGTTTATTACTTCTAAACTCGGATCCTAAGGAGAATAGCACAGAGATGAAGATAGACTCCTTCGGTGCAGTGGTAAAAGATAAAGACACAAAATGCCCAAAGAGGCTAGGTTTGGTGGCACACACCTGTAAACCCAGGGACTTGGGAGGCTGAGGCAGGAGGATTGCAAGTTTGGGCTCACCTCAGCAAATTATCAAGGCCCTGAGTAACTTACTGAGGCCCTGTTTCAAAATTTAAAAAAAATAAAATGGGCTGGGAATGTAGCTCAGTGGTTACTGGTTTAAAAAAAAAAAAAAAAAAAAGCTCAAAGAACAGAACTGTTTGAGAACACAATGATCCAAAACAACACCTGGCAAACTGACAAAGTGGGAGAAAAAATGACTTGAGTGAAAGGTCACTATGTACCAATAAGAGAAACAAAGCCAATTACAAAGAATTCTTGATGGTGTTATTGCTGTGATGTCGAGTGAGGTTCAGGGACAGACTGAGGGAATGTACCAAGTTTAACAAGGCATTTTTGAGTGGTGCAATAATGAGAGCTTTAGACTTTCTCTCTAATTTTCTAAATTTTCTACAATGAAATGCATTTGATTTATAACTACAAAGAAACAAATGCATTCTTTAAGCAAAACAAAACAAAAACAAAAACCCTCAATTCACTCAGCCCACACCAGGACTTAGAATTACACTTGCTCTTTGTGTTTTACTCTTCTTCTTCTAAATCTTTTCAGTTGTAGTTGGACACTATACCTTTGTTTTACTTATTTATTTTTACGTGGTGCTGAGGATTGAACCCAGGGCCTCACATATGCTAGGTGAGCGCTCTACCACTGAGCCACAACCCCAGCCCTTTGTTTCATTCTTCTTTTGCATGATCTTCAGTTTAAAATCACAGTGGAAACCTACATTTTTCTTTTACCCCAAAAAAGCCAGCTTTGTGACAGAACCTTTGCTCTCTTCATACAGAAAGAGGGCTTCCAGTGAGGGGGCTGCAGTGATCATAGGAATCTTGAGGGTCTTGTTTCTCTCAGTCATAGAACAGAGGAATCAAAGGAAATGAGCCAGGTCTGCAGCCCAGGGCAAGCAAGGTGTGCAGAATCCATCAAACTCCCTCTGCTCTGGGACAGAGACACACGACTGAATGACTTGGGGATGGAGTCTAAACAAGATATTGGGGAAGAGAACATAATTTATTTCTAAGATTACCCATTTGACAGTATCTCAGGCTGGACCTGGTGGCTCGTGCCTATAGTCTGAGGCAGGAGGATTGCAAATTTGAGGCCAACCTGGGCAACTTAGCAAGACCCTGTCTCAAAACAAACAAACAAAAGGGCTGAATATGTAGCTCAGAGGTCAAACACTCCTGGGATCAATCCCAAGTATAAGAAAAAATATACAAAAAAAGATAATATGTCCAAAAAATGCCTGCAACTGCCCCCCCTCGCCCCGTCTATTTCAACCTGTTTCCTCCCCCAAGAGAGGGGTTCTCCCACTTGAGTGGGCACCACAATTCCTTAGGGAGCTAATAAGAAACACATAATCTCAGGTTCATTAGAAGACCAACAGGGTCAGTGCCTGTCTTTACCTAGTCTCCCAGGTGAGAGTCACAGGAAAAATGATCCAAACCAGTTCTGCCTAAATGAACACATGAATACCTGGGGGAGCTTGTTAAATAAAATACTTGAGGATTCTGCTTCAACAGACCTTCACGTGTGTGACTGAAGCATCCAGGGGATGGTGATGTCGATGCAGATGCTGCTGGTCTGAAGATCGCTCCTGAGAAGCTCCAAAGTCCCTTCCCATTCCTGAATTCTGTTCTGCCACAGGTCTTCCCTCTCTCTTGCCTTCCTTTCCTGTATTCAATAATCTTGAGTCCCTGATCCAAGCTGGCATGGGAGAATGGTCATTGAAGCCGACATGTGTTAGGGTTTTCTAGGTGGTGTGGCTTTAAACCCAGCCTTGGGATGAAGCAGTCTGATAGTGCCCCTTAGAAATTGGGCCCTTTTAAGCAAGTCACTGCTCCTAGAAGGATTTTACTCTCTGTGGGGTTAAATATTAATCAGTGCCTGGGAAGACTTTTCATACCTGGTGGTGAGATAAGGACTCCAAAGAAAACAGAAAAGGAAAACTTGGCACTTGCCTTGTTCAGTTTTTAGGTGGGGATCAAAGCAGAGTGACCTTGGTTTTAAAGCAAAAGAATATATTCACAAAACATCTGAAGAAATCCATCTGCCAGCTGAGCTCAGTGGCGCATGCCTGTAATCCCAGAAACTCAGGAGGCTGAGGCAGGAGGATCACAAGTTCAAAGGCAGCCTCAGCAAAAGTGAGTTGCTAAGCAACTCAGTGAGATCTTGTCTCTAAATAAAATACAAGACAGGGCTTGGGGTGTGGCTCAGTGGTGCAGTGCCCTTGAGTTCAATCCCCAGTACCGAAAAAGAAAAAGAAAAAAGAAATTCATTTGCACAGTGGGCACATAACCTACCCTATATATTCCCCCTGCTTCTAGGAGCAGGGCCATTTTCCATATTCTCCCAGCTTGCTGCCACCAAGCAGCATGTCTGTAATAAAATGTCCAAACCATCTCTGTTGAGTCCTCCAAATTCTTTCTTCAGAATTGGTAAACAGTGTACTTGGGGCTTTTGCAGCCCTGAGTTTGAACACTGTCTCTGATTAAGAATTAGAGGTTTTCAGGGTCTTAAGATGGGTATGGGTATGGGTATTGACAGTAGTGTATCTTACCAAGTTTACTCTGGGGCCAAGTGGGGGTGGATTAGAGACAAGGAAAATACCACACACTGTTTTTCTGCCATTACTGGCTATGAGGATGGTTTCAGAGAGCATTTTTGTCCTGAGGAGAGGATCAGCCACTGCATGTTGGCATACTTCCTTCCTCTTGTCCTCTGAAGCCCTGAGAGCAGCCCAGTTCATTCCCTGCTACTTTTACTGGGGTCCTAAGACAGAGGTCTGACCCCAGGGGTCCCCAATAGACTAGACTTGGCCATTCATCCAATTGAACAATAGATAAATGTTGCAGGGAACAGGGAAGGAATTCATTCCTAGTGTGGACACACTGGGAAGGCAGAACGAAGGGATGTCTTTGGGTTACTTCAGGTTATAAGAGCTACAAGATTACATAGAGAAGGAACAATCCCAAGGCAGGGGGCTAGAAGGATGCATAGTCATGCAGTCTTGGTCAAACCATGGTTAATCTTTATTTCAGGATGGCCATGCAGAGCCTGTTAATGATAAGGAAGTGGCTGCTACATAGGGGGTTTGATTCTTGTCATAAGATGGCAATTGACTATCTGTTCATTATGATGTCTCTGCAAATATTAAAAATAGTTTGGCTACTCTTATTTTGGGTTCCTCAGCCTGGTAGGGGGAGAGTTGCTAGTTTTAGATGAGCACTCCGCAAATAGTCAACCTGTCTACCAGCAGAATTGAGCAGGAATCTGACCCATCATTTGAGGTACCAAAACAAAGGCAGAGAGATGCCAAGCTCTTATCCTCCTTTTGATTATCCATTGGATGTCTGCAGGCCCAAGTGAAGACTCTATGTTTTTTAGCAAAGCAACTTCTAAGTCCCTGTTATAATTACCCACCCCATTTCTTTGCCCATTCCTCAATCTTGAGGGAATTGGTGTGTTGGCCAATCTGGCTTTACAGGTTTCTCAGCAAGTGATAAACTAATACATGTGAGAAGGGGACAATCTGGGTCTCTAAGCAATGGCTGAAGTATGTAAGTGAAAAGGACCAGATGTTTAAGCCTAAAAGTAGAAACACTATTATGGACTATAAAGCAGAATACAAGATGGAGCCAAAGTCAGAAGATATATAACTAAATAAATCATGTAGGGAGTCCTCTCTTTTGAAATGGCTCCATGAATATGGACTACTAAGAAACACACTTGGGATCAGAAAAAGTAGAAATTTTTCCTACATCAACCTAAATAGAGGGCCCTTGTCAAAGTCCTGAGCTTTACCTTCTGTGTGGAGGTATCTGGTAGAAGGTTTTGTTTCTAACAAAAGCTTAAGAAACTTTATTCCATAACCTCTCAACCTTATTTACTTTTGGTAGGGCTAACACAAGTGATTCCATTTTGATTCTAACAATTTGCCCTCTTGCCTTTGAAAAAATTTCTCTGAAGAATCACTGATAAGCCAAACCCTAGTTTGTATTTGATTGTTCCTCATTGCCAGAAGGAACTCTGTCCCTGTTATTGGTTTGATGTGGCCCGGCTTTGCAGGAGAAGTGATAGACAACTAGGAGTCAGTGTCAAGAAAAAAACCAAAACACAAATTGAAGGCCTATTTGAGCAACAAAGAAGTTTACAAGAAATGGTTCTTAGACCCAGCTTATCTGGAATCCATCATTAATTTTAACTTTATCTGTCCTATAGGTCTATAGGTGATGGTCGGCATTTCAAAACAGTGAACAAGATTATTTTGTTAGGAGTTTTACTCCTCTAAAATTTTATATGTATACATATATTGTAGTTGTCAATGGACATTTATTTATTTATTTATATGCAGTGCTGAGAATTGAACCCAGTGCCTCACACATGCCAGGCAAGTGCTCTACCACTGAGCCACAACTCCAGCCCAATCCTCTAGAATTTTGAGAGGCAAAAAGTACAAAGTTTTACAAGGAGAATATAAAAATAAAACAAAACCAACAAGAACAAAATAATTCCAGTTTATATAGAAGTTTCTTTTCTTTATTTTTTTGATACCAGGGATTGAAAACAGGGGCACTTAACTACAGGCATGCACCACTGTTCCCAGCTCAATGCCCTAAATTTTGATTTTAAAAAATTTAAGAACAATTTTTTAAAATTATAATCAATATAACCACACACAAATTTCCTCTTATTTGTCCTTCACAAACCTTCTCCTTATTCTATTTTATTTATTTTTTTAAATTTAGCAGTACTGGGGATTGAACCCAGAGGTTCTCTACCACTGAGCTACATTCCCAGCCCTTTTTGTTTTTTATTTTGAGACAGGGTCTCACTAAGTTCCTAAGGCTGATCTCAAATTTATGATCCTCCTGCTTTAGCCTCCCAAGTGGCTGGGATTACAGGTAGGCACCATCACACCTGGCCCTTCACAAACCTGTGACTTGCTTAGACCTCCTGCAACTTGCTTATACCTTTAGTTTTTGTTTGATATTTTTTCCACTTGGAAACAATCTAGTCATTTTTACCTCAGGACAAAAATCTTACTTTACCATAAAAAAGCCTTCTCTCCTAAAACATTCTCTCCTCTTTTAAATCTTCCTCACCAAAAATATACCCCTATACTTATAACTTCCTTTATATCTCTTCTTCCCCTATTTGCTGGTTTATTTCTACGTTGTTTCTTAAATTTACAATTGAAATAATCCTTGTCTATAGCCATACCACCCTGAATGCACCCTATCTCTCTGAAATAATTCTTATTTTGAAACAAGTTCTCATTGAATTACCAGGCTGGTCTGAAACTTGCAATCCTCCTGCCCAAGTGGCTGGGATTATAGGCATGAGCTACCATGCCCAACTTATTTCTACATTTTTAAGTCAAAACACAGTTTAAGTTATGTTTGTATTCTTGGCATATAGAATTACAGATGTTAATTAGTCTGGGCATGGTGGCCCAAGCCTGTCATTCCAGCAATTTGGGAGGCTGAGAAAGAGGATTGCAAATTCCAGGCCAGCCTCAGTAATTTATTGAGACCCTCAGCAACTCAGCATGACCCTCTCTCAAAATAAAAATAAAAATAAAAAGATTGGGGATGTAGTTTAGTGGTAAAGTTGCCCTGGGATCCATCCAAACTACCAGAGAGAGAGAGAGAGAGAGAGAGAGAGAGAGAGAGAGAGAGAGAGAATTTCAACTCTTAGTGACCTATTTTTAGTGAACACCCAGGAAGAAAGCAATCTTAAACTGTTAATTTATTGTTATTATTATTATTACTAAGTTTGAACTGAAGGGTATGCTACCATTAAACTATACCACCAGTCCTTTTTATTTTGTTTTGAGACAGAGACTCACCTAAATTGCCCGGGCTGGCCACGAATTTGTGATCTTCTCCTTAGCCCCACAAGTTGCTGGGATTACAGGCATACACCACCATGCCACACTTCAACTGTGTTTTGTATATCAACAATTGATGAAAACACTTCTAACAGACTCAAAGACACTGTTTTTAAGAGGCCAAAAGTACCTGAAATTGGTATTATAGCTATTTACAAATGATTCAGATATGTTATCTCTATCATATACATTTATAAACATTTATTTCAGGTATATGTGCTTAAATTACTTATGTTTAGCAGTTATTTCTAGATTACCCATGAAAACCAAGATGTCAGACAAGCACAGGTTATTTCTTTTTGCCAAAGAAAATCCCTAAAACTCGCTGATTTTGAAACAGAGAAATCAATGGACATTTCATGTTAGACATCCAGCAGAGATAAATATAATCCTGATTGGCTAGCAATGAAAGCAAAATGTATGTTAGCAATTTTAAACCTTTATCAACAAATTTAAATCAATTTCATTGTTGGAGATCTACTTATATTAAAATTCCAGTATGAAACAGAGAAATATGGTAATAAAAATTGACTAGGTTTATAAAGAATCACATCCAAATTATAATAATTATTACTATTATTATTTGCAGGACTGGAGGTTGAACCAGGGTACTTTTCCATTTAGCTACATCCCCAGCTCTTGTGGAGGGGTACTGGGAATTGAACTCAGAGTCACTCAACCACTGAGCCACATCCCCAGCTCTATTTTGTATTTTATTTAGAGACAGGTCTTACTGAGTTGCTTAATGCTTTTGCTGAAGCTGGCTTGAACTCACCATCCTCCTGCCCCAGCCTCCCAAGCTGCTGGGATTATAGATGTGAGCCACTGTGCACCGCTCCCAGCTCTTTTTTACTTTTTATTTGAGACATAGTCTCCCTAAGTTGTTGAGTCTGGTCTTGAACTTGCAATCCTCCTGCCTATACTCCTGAGTTGCTGGGATTACAGGCACGCTCCACTAACACTTGGACCAAATTATTTTGATAACAAAATGAAATCAATAACCTAATGAAACTAAGATCACCTGTTTAAATGGCTGAATTTTAAGATTCTTACCTGCAAGTTTTGAATAAGCCTTGAACAAAATTTTTCAGATGAATCAGTATACTCAGTAGTTTGGTTTCTAAAAAACTTTTAACCTTTGTTTTTCTTTGGTTTTAAATAAGTTAAGGTTAACTTCTAAATGTCCACATTTCAGGGAATGGGTTGTGGCTCAGTAGTAAAGCGCTTGCCTCGTATACATGAGCCACTGGGTTTAATCCTAAGCACCACATAAAAATAAATAAATATATTGTGTTCATCTACAACTAAAAAATATATTTTTTTAAAAAATGTTCACATTACAGCAAGGCTGGCTGAGATAATAAGACTTTGAGCAACCTTGAGTAACTGGTTATCCTAGTATAAGCAGAAGTACAGCAGAAGATCTATAATAGGTAGATAGTCAAAAGCTTTTACGTGTTGGTCCTGTAACTGCTATTTAAGAATTATCTTACAGGTGTTCATGAGAAATTGCTAGTCAACAGGAAGATCAATTTAAATATTCAAAAATGAATTCACATGAAAAAGGCCATAAGATATTTTCATGAGCCATTAGATGTTATTATGTGCAAGAAGAATTCCTACCAAAAGTGAAGGAGCCAGCCCCTCCTGGCTGGTTGTGGCTCAGTGGCAGAGCACTTGCCTAGCACACGTGAGGCCCTTAGCACCACATAAAAATAAATAATACAGGGCTGGGGCTGGGGCTCAGCAGTAGAGTGCTCACCTAGCATGTGCGAGGCCCTGGGTTTGAGCCTCAGCACCACATTAAAAATAAAATAAATAAAATAAAGGCATTGTGTCCAACTACAACTAAAAAATTAATACTTAAAAATAAACAAATAATACAATAAAAATAAATCCAACCTAAATATATTTTTTTTAAAAGTGAAGGTATCACTGGTACCTTAACCAAAGTTATTTCTAAGAATTCTGGTAGTAGTTTACCTTGGTGAATTTGAATTAGGTCATGCCCAGTGCTGTCTCCAGGACTAATTTTCTGAGAGGCTTGTCTGCTGGATGCAGCAAGTGTTGGTGACATAAATTTCTAACAGGACTATTGCTGTATCCATTAAGTTATCTTTTATCCTCTGTAAATCCAATCACCATAAACACAGACTAACAACCAAATAATTATATTAAGTCAGACTGTACTTTTAGACATATAGTTCACGCTGTATTACAATAATAAATCGTCTTTTTCTTAGCCATAGGTTTATAACTATAAATGGACAAGTCACCCCAAATTCACCCCAAACTCAGAGACAGAATTAGTGTTTTCCATTCTTATGCAAATTATAATAGAGCTGTCCCCAAAGACCCTGGCTTCTCTATGCATCCCACATTCCTACCCTTGTAATTTGCACCACAAAGTTATTCAAATTTGCCTGTCAAACAAATGGCAGAAGCTCATATTGATTCAAAAGAATTCAAATTGGCTTAAAGGACCCCCAAATGACAAGGAAAATAAAGGGGGGAGGCTTGATGTGCCTAGTCAGGAAGAATTTACCAGGGTTCTCATGTTAATGGTCCGTGGACTCCAAAATTGTTTCTCTGCTTCACCCAATGATGGTAAAAAAAAAAAAGCAGCCTATGCCTACCCAAAATGAAAGTGATTTCAGCAACTGCTTGGGACACTTCTCTGTCTCTCTCTCATAAGGAGTTGACCAGCTGGGGTGGCAACTGCTTTGTGGACATGGCTTTCTGGCTGGCTTGCCAAATCTGTTACCTCTCCTAGCCTCCATGCCTGGCTATTTTTTCTTTTCTGGCCTTCTTGTATGAAATCAGTTACCTACCATTGTGATCAACAGGAGTCAACAGACCAGGCTTAGCACTCACTCAGTTGAACAATACCTAAGTGTTGCTGAACAGAGGAAAGGAATCCAATCTCAGTGTGGCCACTCTGGAAAGATAAAACTAAGGGCTATCTTTGACTCACTGATTACTTCAAGATTACATAGGGAAGACCAAAACAAGGTGGAGGGCTTGAAGTGTGCATAGTCCAGTAGTCTTGTTCAACTGTGGTCTGGTTAATTACTTTTCTCAGAATGGCATGCAGAGCCTTATCAGTTACCTTATCAGAGATAAGAAAATTGCTACTGACTGGGAGGTAGTTTTGACTCTCATTACAAGATTTTTATTGATCAAACCTGTTGTTCCTGGAATCCTATGTGACTGCAGTAGAGAATGACTCAGAGACAGGACTAGTCAGAAAAGCAAGATGAATTAGGTAAGCTTTTAGGTTTAGAACATGACTGTAGACTTCTAGGCAAAATTCTAGACCCTGCAAAACCTTTAAAATAGTTTAGCTGCTTTTATCTTCGTTTCTTCGGCCTTGTAGGGGAAAGATGAGCACTCCTTAAATGATTAACCTGTCTACCAGCAGAGTTGAGCAGGAATCTGACCCAGCATTTGAAGTAGCAAAGGAGACAGGTGCAAAATGAAGGCAGAGATGCCAAGCTCTCATCCTGCTTTTGGTTACCCACTGGATTTCTGCAGGTCCAAGTGAAGAGTCAGTGCTTTTTTGATTAAAGATAAAAGTAGACTCTAAGTCCCTGTTACACTACAGTATTCATCAAAGGATAATTTAGGAAAAATCAAGTTTAAAGACAGAAAGGAAGCCTACATGGGGTCATACATATTTAGAACAAGTTTTCTTTTTCTTTTTCTTTTTTTTTTTTGAACAGTGGATTGAATCCAAAGATGCTTTTCCACTGAGCTACATTCCCAGCTATTTTTAGTTTTTAGTTTGAGACAGTGTCTAAGTTGCTAAGGCTTGTCTAGAACTTGTGCTCCTTCTGCCTCAGCCTCCCAAGTCACTGAGATTACAGGTTGCACCACCGTACCTGGCACAAATGTCTTAATCCAGCATGATGCAATTAAAAAAAAATGGTTCACAAACTTTGCTAAACAATAAAATTACCTGGACAATATTCAAAACTCCTGTTACCGTTTCTTCACTGCAGACCAATTAATTCAAAGTGTTTTCAGTCGGAGTCAGGTATCAATATTCTTCAAAGATCAGGTGATTACATTAAACAGTTAAGTTTGGGAGTGCCAGCCTAGAGAGATATACCTGGGCTCTGTCTCATGGCTTCCCCTTCCCCCCTGACAATTTTGTGTTGAATACCCAGTGGCAGCTCTTTCTCCTCCACAGACTCAGTTTCCTCACTAGAAAAAATGATGCATTAATTATAATTCTGAAATTATATTTAATTTCACTAAATCATTCAGATAGAACCCAAGATTTAGAGACACACAAGAAATCTCATTATATCCCAGAATTATTAGTAGGAATAACCTTGATCTTGGAGAAAAGAAATGGTACTAAACTCATTTAGATTTTTCTAAATTCCCAGAATCTCATTATACAGTACACATTGAAATGCAAGTAATATACAGAAGATTCATAACCAAGTCATATTTACCATTAAATGTGTATCACAGAATATTAAAATAAGAAATACGTATTCCTTTTTTCTTTTTGTACTGGGGATTAAATTCAGGGGTGCCTTATCATTGAGCAACATCCCAGCCCTTTTATATTTTTTGAGACCTGGTCTCATTAAGTTGCCAAGGCTGGCCTCAACTTAGGCATCTGCCTGCCTCAGCCTCCCAAGTTACTGGAATTACAGGTGTGCATCTCCATGCCTGGCTATTTTTTCTTTTCTGGCCTTCATGTATGAAATCAGTTACCTACCATTGTGATCAGCAGAAGTCCTTACATGCAGGTGCATCCAGGAAAACTCACACCACACATTTATACAGTAGAGGGTAACCACACATTCAACATCCTTGGGAAAGATAAGGCACCAAGAACACACTGAGTGTTTGCAGAGGGTCAATTTTCAACAGGAAACTATGGTTTCAAATGATTTATGAGTTATTTATCCATCAAATATCCTCCCTGATTATGTATTTACCCTTGTCCCCACCCCTGATATGCATTTTACCTTAACAGAGGGCAGAGGAAAAAGGAACTTCCCTTCATTGAACCTTCACTCTATGCTGGGTAGATTGCTAGGCAGATAGCATGCTCTTCCAAGAAATGGAGGCTCAGGAATGCCAATCATAATAGTCAGTTGCTTTAGATAAGTTTCATGAAGACTTAAAAAATAGCTCAACAGGTCAGTTTAGGCACATCAGGCCTGCCACAGTGGACCAGAGGAATTGCTGGTCTGGAACTAGAGAGCAAAATGCATAAGCCATCCTCTATTGCATGGGAGAATAGCACCCATTAGTCCAGGTTCCCTTGAAAGCCACTTGAACTTTCTAAAAGTCTTCTTGAATCTTCAGTTTTTATTCCCAGCTACAGCAAAGAAGTCTTTCATCTTTTTGTTCAAGAATGACCTCCTTTGTGGAAAGCAGTACACAGGTTCCTCAAAAAGTTAAAAAATAGTCTGGGTGTGGTGGCACATGCCTATAATTCCAGCAATTCAGGAGGCTGAGGTAGGAGGATTGAAAGTTCAAGGCCAGCCTCAACAATTTTTAAGACCCTGTTTCAAAATAAAATTTAAAAAGAATAGTCTGGGGATGTGACTCAATGATCGAGTCCTCCTGGGTTCAATCACTAGTACTCAAAAAAAAAAAAAAAAAAAAAAAAAAAAAAAAAAAAGAACCACCATATAATACAGCAATCTCACTGACCATATAATACAGCAATCTCACTGACAGGTATATTTCCAACAGAAATGAAATTAGGATGTCAAAGAGAGATCCACACTCCCATGTTTATTGAAGTACAATGCCCAGTAGCCAAGTCATGGAATCAACCTATATGCCCATAAATTGGTGAATGAACAAAGAAAAGTGGTTCATATATAGAAGGAAGTGCTTTGCAGCCATAAAAATATAAAATCCCATAATCTGCAACAAAGGGATGGACTGGAGAACATTATAAGTGAAAATAAGTCAGATCAGAAAAACAAGTAATGCCTGATCATAAAAAAGGTAATCTCATAGAAGTTAAGAGTAAAATGATGGTTACCAGCAGTTGGAGAGAATAGGGGGGAGGGGAGGAGTTGGGAAAGAGTGATGGTTGGGTACTACGATGTAGTTAGGAGCAAAAAGTTTCGTTGAGCTACTGCATAGTAGGGTGACTAAAAAAAAAACCAATAATGTGTTGTACATTTCAAAAAGCTAAAAGAAAGTATGTTGAAACTTTTCACCACAAAGAAACAATAAATGAAGAGATAGATACATTTAACCTCATTTAAACATCACGGCAAAACAACATATATCAAAGCACCATATGGCACTCCATTGATATAAACATTTTTATGTTTTTTTTAAAGGATAGTTGACATTTTTAAAAAATATTTTTTAAGTGTAGATGGACACAACACAATGCCTTTATTTTTATGTGGTTCTGAGGATTAAACCTGGGTCCGCCCGCACTAGGCGAGTGCTCTACCGCTGAGCCACAATCACAGCCCATTTTTATGTTTTTAAGTATCAGATACAATACATCTAATTTAATTTTTTAAAATTAAGATTACATAAAGACTTTTTCAGAAGCAAAAAATGAAAAGGAAAAGAGAACAATATCCTCTTAACACCTCTGCTTACCCTCATTATGGCCAGGATGGCCTTTGGTAAACAGTAAGACTCCTAACCTCATGTTCATTCAGGTTCATTTGTGAGCTAGGGCTGTCATAATCACATGCCACAGACGGAGTGACTTGAACAAAGTTTACTTGCTCACAGTTCTGGACATTAAAAATCCAAGGTTAAGGCATTAGGGACAGGCTTGGTTTCTCTTGAAGCCTCTTTTTTTTTTTTTTTTCTAAGTTTTTTCCCTCACATTTTGTTATTGGTGCATTATAGTTGTACATATTGATAGGATTTGTTGTTAAATATTCATACATGCATACAATATAACAATATATTTGGGGGCTGGGGATGTGGCTCAAGCAGTAGCGCGCTCGCCTGGCATGCTTGCGGCCCGGGTTCGATCCTCATCACCACATACAAACAAAGATGTTGTGTCCGCCGAAAACTAAAAAATAAATATTAAAATTCTCTCTCTCTCTCTCTCTCTCTCTCTCTTAAAAAAAACCAAAAAAACAATATATTTGGCCAATATCACTCCCCAGCTCTTCCCTCCTCCCTCTCCTCTTCCCACCTCTTGGTCCCTTTCTTCTGTTTTACTGACCTCCCTTTGATTTACATTAGGTCCACCCCCAACTTTCTTTTTCTTTATCCTCTCTAGCTTTTACATATGAAAGAAAACATACAACCCTTTGAGCTCCTGAGTTTGACTTACCTTAAGTTCCATTCACTTTCCTGCAAATGACATGTCATTTTTCTTTATGGCTGAGTGAAACCCTATTGTGTATGTATACCACATTTTCTTTATCCATTCATCCATTGATGGATACCTAATTTGGTTCCATAATTGGCTATTGTGGATTGTGCTGCTTTAAACATGGGTATGCATGTATCACTATAGTAAGACGACTTTATTTCTTCAGGGTAAATACCAAAGAGAGGTATAGCTAGGTCATTTGGTACTTCCATGCCTATTTTTGTTTCGTTTTGTTTTTGGTACCAGGGATTGAACTCAGGGGCACTTGCCGCTGAGCCACACCCCCAGACCTGTTTTGGATTTTATTTAGAGACAGGGTCTCACTGAGTTGTTTAGTGCCTCACTTTTTGCTGATCTGGGTTTGAACTTGTGATCCTCCTGCCTCAGCCTTCCGAGACGCTGGGGTTACAGGTGTGCACCACTGCGCCCAGCCAAGCCTAGTCTTTAGAGGAGGCTCCATACTGATTTTTGTAGTGTTTGTACTAATTTATATCCCACCAATAGTGTAAAAGTGTTCCCTTTTCTCCACATCCTTTCCAACATTTATTGTTGTTTGTATTCTTGATGGCTGCCATTCTGACTGGAGATGAAATGTCAGTGTAGTTTTAATTGAAGCCTCTCTTCTTAGTTTGAAGACTGCTGCCCTCTTTCCACCTCTTCACATGGCATGCATCCCTGGAGTGACTCAGTCAGTGTCTATCTGTCTGTTGTCTCTCTCTCACTCTCTCTCTCTTCCCCTTCTGTTTTTTATTCTTTCTTTTTTTGTGGTACTGGAGAATGAACCCAGAGTATTTACCACTGAGCAATATCCCAAGCTCCTTTTTATTTTTTTATTTTGAATCAGGGGTTCCCTAAGTTGCCAGGTTGACCTCAAACTTGGTATCCTCCTGTCTCAGCTTCCAGAATGACTGGGATTACAGGCATGAACCACCATGCTTGACACCCTGGAGTCTTTCTACATGTTCAAGTTTCCTTTTATAAGGACACTAGACCTATTGAATTGTGGTCCATCCTAATTATCTCATTTTATCCTAATTACCTCTTCAAGAGGCCCATCCCTACTGCCCATCCCTACTGTATTCTCTCCACATTACAAAGTACTGGGGTTTAGGGTTGCAACCTAACCTTTTTTAGGGGAGGCAAATTCAACCCCTAATTCCACTGTATCCTAAATGTTTTCCACAACTTGCTATAATACCTGAAATCCCACCCTGCGTTCCCACAGATGAAGCTCAGGCCTCTTAAGCAGCACCCCCCCCCCACTCAAGCTCTTCAAGTCTGACACAAGGATTCTTTTCAGCACCATCCTCTATCAACCCTAAAAGCAGTCCCCCACCTCTGCTGTGATTTGAGCATGTCCCATAAAGTTCATTAGAATCTGAGGTTGGACCTCAGGGGAGAATTTGGGTATTGGGGGTGGAACCTCGTGGATGGATTAATGTCTTGCCTTAGTTAATTCTCACCAGACAGGTTGTTAGAAAACAAAGCTGCTCCTTGTGTTTTGCCTTTTCACAGGCAACCTCTTGCCCTTCTGCTTTCTGCCATGAATATGAGCACTTGTTGGTACTATGTTCTGGACTTCCCAGCTTTGGGAACTACAAGCCAAAATAAACTTCTAATCTCTACAAAACAGGTATTCTGTTCCAGCAACAGAAAATGAACTAAGCTAATCTTCAACCCAGTGTGGGGTCACTCTCCTGCTTCCTTGAAGAGCTGCGGAGCTGGCTGCTTCCTCAATCACCAGGGGCACACACCTACTTTCACTTATGTATATTTAATGAGTCAATTAACTCAAAGGTCCAGGAAGTCAGGGAACTTTCATCAGGCATTGTAGCCCCTTACCTTCTTTGAAAACACCAGGTCTGAAGAATTCCCCCTTTTGTGAATCCCACTTTACTCTAGTAGCAGCTTGGACTTTCCTCTATAGCACAGGCATGTGACCCCAGCTCCAAAAAGAGCATGCATGAAGAGTGGCATCATGTAGAATCCTCCAGGAAATGATGGTAGTATGTGATTCTGGTTCTTAGGGAAAGGGTTTCTGGAATCCAATGTGCAGGGTCAGCAATGTGAGGGGCAGTGACTGTGAACAGTGGCAGAGTGGTTTTACTGGAGCCATGTAGCAGAAGGGGTTGAGTAGTCTACCTAACCAAGTCTGTCTCATGCCTTTTACAATGTCTGTGAACTGCCTCACATCCTTTAATTATTATTATTATTATTATTATTATTATTATTATTATTATTATTATTATTTGACTTAAACAAGCCAGGGCATATTTCATTGTGTGCACCTAAGAACTTTATGACCAAGACAGAGACTATAACTTATTCTTATTGATGTCCCTCCCAGGGATCAGCAAGCATACAGCAACTGGCAGAATAGGATTACATTAGTTTGTTTTTTGTTGTCTTTTTTGTTTTTGTGGTACTGGTGATAGAACCTAGGACCTCACACATGCTAGACAAGAAATCTGCCACATCCCCAGCCATACTCTTGCTTTTAAGAACACAATTCATCCCATCTGGTCTTGCTTTCTTCTCTGAGTGCTCCATCCCAGGTGCCCTCAGACACCCCAGCCACACCTGTGTTGTTTCTTTTGCATGGACAGATTTCTCCCAAAGGATCAGTCAGTTAGCAGCTTTACTTACTCCAGATCTTTTCTCAAATGCTACCTTCTCAGCAGGTCCTTCCCAGAATGACCTCTCATCTTGCATCTGCCCTCACACCCTCCTAATTCTCCCCTCCCTGCTTCATGTTTCAAGGTGCTGACCATCACTCACCTGAGATACAATCCCCTGTTTAGTTGTTCACATTGGCCTCTCCATCCAGAATATCAGTTGCTTTAAGTCAGGGACTTCTCTGTTTTGTTCATGGTTTTATTTCTAGTATTCAGAAAAGTGCCTGGGCCATAGTTGGATCTCATCAGACACAGCCATGCACCATGTAATGTTTTGGTCAACAAAGGATCATATATACAATAGTGGTCCCATAAGATATAATGGAACGAAATACTACTACTACCTAGTCATGGCATAGCGGTGATAATGATTGAGATGCATTCCTCATGTTAGTGGTTATGCTTGTAAAAAAACCTATCGTACTTCCAGTTGTATTGTGATAGTAGGAGCAAATGTGACTCCATTTTGTTTTATGACTTCATCCTGTAAAACAACCATGCCAAGTAGAAGAGTCATGACTTGAGCAAGATGTTCTTTTCCTTTTGCTATAGAAACCTTTAAGAACACGAACTACCTAATGGGGTATTGTTTCTGTAACTAGGGTAACGGGGCTCTGTTTCTGTAACTGGGGTGACTGGGCTAACTGTGATTGGTTAGGCTTCCCTCCGCTTGACTGCACTGTCCCGCTTCTGTAACCTGGCTTGCTTGCATTGGCTAGACCCCCTGAACATCCCTTTTGCGGTTTTCAGGCTTATAAGGAGTGCTCTTGCAATTGTTCGGGGCTGATCAGGGGAACAGCTTTATGTTCTGGTCAGCCGCCACCGGGTGTGCTTCAGTAAAGGCTTGATTCGATTATATGTGAGTGGTCTGGAAGTCAGTTTATGAAACCCTGGGACGAAGCTTTAACTATAACAGTATTAAAGTATAGCACTTACAGGGTTGGGGGTTGTGTAGCCCTGGGTTCAATTCCTAGTACCTCAAAAACAAAATCAGACATACAAATATGGATAGTGCATAATACTTGAGAATGGTAATATTGAGAATGATAATTGTTATTGTTTATGTATTTACTATGCTATACCTTTTGTCATTATTTCATTATTGTAGACTGTACTCTTACTTATTTAGAAAAGCTTTGTTAAACTATATGCCATTATGCAGGCAGCAGCCTCATACAGCTCAAGTTTACTGAGTCTGTCTCTGTCTCTCTCTATCTCTTTTTCCCTGTGGTGCTCAGGATTGAACCCATGGCCTTGCACATGCTAGGCAAGTGCTCTACCTCTGAGCTACCCACTCTTGCTGAGTCTCTTGGTCCCATCAAGAGGTCATGTTGAGCTGGGCACAGCGGTGCATGCCTGTAATCCTAGCAGCTCAGGAGACTGAGGCAAGAGGATCTTAAGTTTGAGGCCAGCCTCAGCAATTTAGTGAGGCATTGAGCAATTTAGTGAGTCTGTGTCTCAAAATAAGAAATAAAAAAGGGTTGGCACATTGGGGCTGTAGCTCAGTGGCAGAGCACTTGCCACTGGGTTCAATCCTTAGTACCACATAAAAATAAACAAACAAAGGCATTCTGTCCATTTACAATTACAATTTTTTTTTAAAGGGCTAGAGTGTGACTCAGTAGTAAAGCACCTCTGGATTCTATCCGTGGTACCAATAAATAAATAAATAAATAGGTCATTTTGCATGATAGACCTATCCCATCTAGGTTTATTGCAGGTACATTCTTTGTGGTACATGCAATGACAAAATTGCCTAACAATACATTTCTCAGCACTTATCCTGTCACCAAGGGACACACGATTGTATGTATGGAATAAATGATAAAAGTGCTCACACAGTTTCCAAGGCACAACATGTGTCCTATGAGTGGAAGTAATAATGGTGCTACTGCAGCTGAACAATAGGAGAACCATGAGGACTCCCACCAGAAGGCCTGCAGTGTGATTTAAATTAGACCATATAAGCTGAAGTGTTGGAAGAATCTGTAAAGTGTGATGCAAATGAGAGGCAAGAGTTGTTACTGCAAGTGTGTTGTTGATAAACTCTTTATTTACTAGGTTTCACCACAAGACTTTTGTTTGGACCAGAATCTGGATCTCCATAGAGCTACCAGTCTATCCCAAAATAATCACAGGCAGGGTTGTCTGTCACAGGTAGTATGTGCAGCGTCCACTCTATTCCATGTTTATTCCGTGTTCTGCCTGACTAGCTCGTCATGCCTGTGGAGAAGTGACCCCTTGTCCCAGGGCTCTGTAAAACTATTTCCAGCCTTTTCCTCCACTGAAATTACTGCTGTCTTCTGAGGGCATTTGCCATGTCATCTCTGCCTCAATCTAGCAAGAGAGAAAATGACCCATTACTCTCCTTTGAAGTGGACTTTCAAGAAATGTTGCTCTGTGTTAAAATGCTTTCTATGCAAGAACAAGGTTCTGTGTTCAATCACAAGGTACCACACACACACAAAAGAAAGAAAGAAAAATGAACTTTCAAGGTGGTGAGTGTCATGCCAGTGAATTTAATATCCTTGTAGTTAAAAAACAAAGTAGAGAAAACCTCCTAGGTATCTGCTTGTTTTGCAGACAAGCCTCTATAGGAAGTAGTGTCCCAGTGGGGTTGCAGTAGTCTGGGCTGTGAAGCTCAGCATGGAAAAGCTGGGCATGTAGACAAAACCACTGTTTGTCCTGGTCTGTGGATCCACAGAGTTATATAAAACTCCCAAGAAGCTGTTGTATGAATGTGGTCCTAAGAAGGTCTATCATGTGAAGCGTGGGAAAGGGAGAAGGAACAGATTCATAGATATGGAAAGTCAATTACACTTGCTATTCTCTTCTCAGAGGTAGGTACAAAGAGAGCCACTTTATACCACTTAAAAAATCATACAACAATAAAAAACATGATTCTAAATATTTATGCCCCCAAACAATGGTGCATTTATATATAAAATAACAAACCCTTCTCTATATTGAGACTCAAATAGACCACAATAATACTAGGTAACTTTAACACACTTCCATCACCACCATAGATCATCCAGAACTAAACTTAGTAAAGATTCTACAGAACTAAAAATACAGTTAATAATATGAACCTAACAAACATCTATAGTGTTAGAGTCTGTAAACAAGTCAGGATGGCGCCTAGCAAATGTTAGAGTCTGTAAACAAGTCTGGATGGCGCCTGGCATTTTGCCAGAGGGAGTGGTTTATGAAGTAACACCAGCGAACCATTAAGTGTGGAGATTCCTTATTGGTTGACTGCTGTATCGAGTTTATGTTAATTAAGATAAGCTGTGTGTAATGTATACATACCACTCCTGTCCTACAATAAACGGCTCCCACTCCTGCTGTATCAATGTACACAAGTTGCTCGTCACCCCCCGGTTATTTTGCTGCAGCCGGACTGCGGCACTATAGAATATTTTATCCATTAATAACTGAATTCACTTTCTTCTCAGCAGCACATGGAACGTTTTCTAAAATAGACCACATTTTAGGTCACAAAGGAAATTTTAGCAAATCCAAAAAATAGAGATAATACCTTGTATTCATTCAGATCATAATGGAATGAAATTAGAAATCAATGATAGGGATTGGGTTGTGCCTCAGTGGTAGAGTGCTTGCGTAGCATGTGTGAAGCACTTGGTTGATCCTCATAAAAAATTTTAAAAAATGAATAAAATAAAGGTATTATGTCCCTCTACAATTAAAAATGTTTAAAAAAAATAAATCAATGGGGCTGGGGTTGTAGCTCAGTGGTAGGGCACTTGCCTAACAGAAGAAATTAGGGGAGAAATAAAAAAAAACTTCTTAGAAAAAAGGGCTAAGGAAAATATTAGAGATCTTCCCTGTATATGTGCCTGCCATGACCTCTGACATCCTGATGGAACATCTAAAGAAAGAATGCTGACTTCTCCATAGTTCAGCTCACTCACAAGAGCTGAGTCATTCACTTATCTCAAGGCTTCAATCCCTCCCTTTGGGGAATCTGTCCAGTCCTTGAGGGGATGAAGTATCCATCATGGCATCTCTAGGTCACGCAGTTTGTTACAACAGAGCTTTCTTGTATTTGAGAGCATGGAGAGGATACTCTGTGCTGAACTTCCCAGTCTGGATGTCTGGGAACTGCCCCAGAACTTCCCAGCTATATGATTTCAGGTGTTGGTGTTTCCTCCAATCTGATGATGTATTTTCTTCTATTTCTCTCTCACCTACCACTTTGTTTTAGCCCTTGCTTCCATATTATTAGTAAAATAAACACTATCTTGTATAAAATGAACGTCTTTATTGTCTATGAATCCAACCTGCCCAATTCAGCAGCTGCACCCATAGGAAATACTTTAATGTTAGAAACAACTAAGAATAGTGATAAAAGATATCAAAAATCTCTGGGACAGTGTGAAGGCAGTTCTAACAGGAAAGTTTATAGCACTGAATTCATACATAAAAAATAGAAAGATAGCAAATAAATAATCTAACATTACACAGGCCCTAGAAAAGGAACAAACCAACACAAAATCAGTAGAAGACAGGAAATAATTAAACTTGCAGCCAAAATAAATGTAATTGAGTTTTTAAAAAATGCAAAAAAAATCAATGAAACACAGAATTGGTTTTTGAATGGATAAACAAGATTGATAAACACTAACCAAACTAGCCAAAAAATAAAAATACGAGAGAGAGAGAGAGAACACTCAAATTAACAAAATTAAAGGTGAAAAACCACAAACACTAGTGAAATCAAGAGGATCATCAGAAACTATTTTGAAAATTTATACTCTAATAACGTAGAAAATCTTAAAGATATTGACTGACAAAATCCTAGAGATATGACATACCCAAATTGAACCATGAGTATACAGAAAACTTAAACAGATCAGTATTGGCCTGGGGTTGTGGCTCAGTGGTAGAGTGCTCACCTAGTATGTGTGAGGCACTGGGTTTGATCCTTACTTAGCATCATATAAAAATAAATAAATAATAAATAAACAAAATAAAGGTATTGTGTCCATCTACAACTAAAAAAATAAAACAGATAAATATAAAGTAATGATGCTCCTGGACAGGCAGAATTAATATAGTCAAAATGCCCATACTACCAAAAGCATCATATAGATTTAATGCAATTCCTATTAAAATCCCAATGACATTCTTCATAAAACTAGAAAAAGCAATCATTAAATTCATTTGGAAAAATAAGAGACCCAGAATAGCCAAAGCAATCCTTATCAAGAACAGTGAAGTGGGAGGCATTACAATACCAGACCTTAAACTATACTACTGAGCCACAGTAATAAAAGAGGCATGATATTGGCACCAAAACAGACACATAGACCAATGGTACAGAATAGAAGACACAGAGAAAAACCCACACAAATACAGCTATCTCATACTAGACAAAGGCACCAAAAACATTCACTGGAGAAAAGATAGCCTATTCAAAAAATAGTGCTGGGAAAACTGGAAATCCATATGTAACAAAATGAAATTAAACTCCTATCTCGCACCCTGCATGAAACTCAACTCAAAGTGGATTAAAGACTTAGGCACTAGAACAGATACCCTGTGCCTCCTAGAAAAAAAAAATAGGCCCAAATCTCTATCATGCCAGCCTAGGATCTGACTTCCTTAACCAGACCCCTAAAGTGCAAGAAGTAAAATCAAGAATCAATAAATGGGATGGATTAAAACTAAAAATATTCTTTTCATCAAAGGAAAGAATAATGTGAAGAGAGACCCTACAGAATGGGAGAAAATTTTTACCACATGCACCTCAGATAGAGCATTAATCTCCAGGATATATAAAGAACTCAAAAAACTCAACACCAAAAAACAAACAAACAAACAAACAAACAAAAAACAAAAAACAAAAAACAAATAACCCAATCAATAAATGAGGTAAGGAACTGAACAGATACTTCCACAGAAGAAAAAATACAATCGGTCAACAAATATATGAAAAAAATATCCAACATCTCTAGCAATTAGAGAAATGCAAATCGAAATTAGTCTCAGATTGTATCTCACTCCAGTCAGAATGGCAGTTATTAAGAATACAAGCAACAATAAATGCTGGCAAGGATGTGAGGGAAAAGGTACACTTATACATTGCTGGTGGGACTGGAAATTGGTGCTAACACTAAGGAAAGTGGTATGGAGATACTTCAAAAAACTTGGAATGGAACCATCATTTTATCCACCTATGCCATTCCTCGGTACATACCCAAAGGACTTAAAATCAGCATATTACAGTGACGCAGCCACATCAATGTTTAATGCTCAACTCACAATAGCTAAACTATGGAACCAACCTACCTGCCCTTCAACAGATGAATGGATAAAGAAAAAGTGGTATATCTACACAATGAACTATTACTCAGCATTAAAAAACAATGAAATTGTGGCATTTGCTGGCAAATGGATGGAGTTGGAGAANGTAGTAAATGAATGGAAGTGGAGACTATCATGCTAAATGAAATACGCCAGTCCCAAAAAGTCAAAAGTCAAATGTTTTCTCTGAAACAAGGAAGTTAATCCAAAATGGGGGGCAGGGGGATGGGGGGGTAAGAATGAGAGAAAGGGAAAAAAAAGGGAGAGGAAATTCAAAATAAAGGAGAAATCAGCAGAGTAGACAGGTGGAGAGTGAGGAAGGAGGGACAGGATAAGGGAAGATCAGTGGAATGAGTCTGACAGAATTTTCATATGTACATACAGGAATATACCACAGTAAATCCCAACATTGAGTATACACAGGAGCACTAATTCAACAAAATAACTTACAAATTGCAGAAAGGTCACTACAGTTGTGGGAGAGGAGGAACAGGGTGAAGGATGGAGGGGAGATAGAAGGTTTGGGGATATGAATTCCAGCAAATTGCATTCCATTCCGTTGTGATTAAGTCAAAATGTATCTTAATGTTCTATATAACTAAAAAGAATCAATAAAAAATGGGAAAAAAGAATGTGAGTGGATGGATGTCAGGACATTGTCTGAAGTATAGAAACCTAAGCACCAGCTGGCTTACCTCCCAGGGTTATTGTGAACATTTTAGAAACTGACAGGTGAGAAGGAGTGAGTACAAAGTTCCTTATAAACCAGGTTTTCCTTGCTATGATTGTAACAAAGAATATTTAGGAGTTCTTTGTGGACAGATGTTGGACTCCTTAACCTCCTAGAATGAGCCTTGGTTGTCAGTAGAAGCTGCATCCTCCTAACACTTGATTAACCATGGAAAAGTACATGCCTTCCACTGTTAAAATTTAATGAACTGTTTTAAGATGGCTGTTGGAAACCAGACTTTAAAATGAAGTTTGCATAATGGACAATGTTCCTGGATGTCTATTCAGCCAGATAAGAATGGTCATGGCACATTTTCCCACTGTGCTTGGGGCATACCCTAATGTCTGCTAAATTGTGGTTGTGGAGAATTTGGGTTGCTGTGGTGAGAAGTGTCCTTTTGCCTGACTGAAGGACTGAAATATGTGAGGATGGCCAAGTTCCCAGTCAGGCAAGAGCCATACTCCCTGAAGGTCCACCTCCCCTGCAGGGTTACATTGTAGTGGCTAATCCTTGCAATATTCTACAGCAGAACCAGTTTCTACATTTGTTAGGATTCTGTCAACCAGCTTAGAAAACAAACACAAATAAGCATAGGTAAAAGGAGCATGAGCTTCTGAGCACCCCACCTTGCACTGCCCATGCACTATCCTACGTGTGGACCAAGTGCTCTTTCCTATCCTGCTGCAGGAAGCAGCTCAGCATCTGTGGAGTCATGCAGCTTTTGGGCAGATGCTGCAGCAGTGTATCAGGAGGCTCCCACTCACTGGTCTTCAAACTGATTTCTCCTCTCCCATCCTTTTGTGGAGTCTTTCCAAACCGTTATTGCTTCTCTTAAACCTCCTACCCAACTGTGCCTCCTCAAAAGCCAGAAGAGCTTTTGACCTCACAGACTAGCAATGAGAACTTGCTTACACCTATGTATTGACCTCCACCTTTGCATATTCTTTAAACTTTCCTTCTGGGTCCCTTCCCTGTCCCAAACATGCAATTTCGATCCCATCCCCACATTCATGCACCTTCCTTCCCAGGGATTCCTTCCATAAAGACCAGCTTTCTGGTGACAAAAAGGTATGAAGGGAGAGATGAAGAAACATTCAGTATGTGAAGTATGGCCAAGTTCCCAGTATGGCCAAGTTCCCAGTCAAGCAAGAGCCATCCTCTCTGAAGGTTCACCTTCCCTGGCAGTTTTAAATTGTGACTGATCTTTGAAATGTTCTATGGCGGGACCAGTTTCTACATTTGTCAGGATTCTGTCTACTGTCTTAAAAACCAAACTCAAATGAGCATAGGCAAAAGGAAAGTTTTTTACTCAAGTGATAAGACTAGAGATGAATCAGCTTCTGGATTTAAGGATTCAGACTATGCCAGGTATACTGACAGCCTTTCCATTCTTCAGAAGCTAGAAAGATGGAAACCCTCTCCATTCATGTATCAATTTCTGCCTAATCAATATTTCCACTTACTTCTTTTTTTTTTTTTTTTAATATTTATTTTTTAGTTATCAGCGGATACAACATCTTTGTTTTGTATGTGGTGCTGAGGATCGAACCCGGGCCACACGCATGCCAGGCGAGCACGCTACCGCTTGAGCCACATACCCAGCCCCTCCACTTACTTCTATACAGCAGTAAAACAAAATGATTTTTAATCTGCTGAAAGATGAAACAGAAGGTGTTTTGGTAGCAATGAGTAGAGATCCTGTAGTTCTAGGGAAAGAGCAGAGGTAGAAAAGGGAGCCTCTATAACAACAGGAATGTCAGAAGTGCAGGTCCCTGGGCCATCTCGGGATGCCATGAGCCATATCTACACTGGATAGCAGGTCAAAAGAAGATGCTCAAAGCTGTCAAGACCACTGGTGAATAATTTTTTAAAAAATTTTCTGTAAGGCAATTTGAAGCTTATCCAAGGTAGAATAAAAACAAAGCAGTGGAGCAAAGTAAACATGTCCAGGATTAACCACTAAGAAACCTGAGAAACAAAACTAGATTTTTCTCTCAGAGGAAAGGAAGGCCCTGACATTTTTCTGGAGGCTCAGCGTTTCTTGTTTGCCAACCAGATTAAAGGGTATTTGGTAAAGGATCATATGTTTACAGCTTAGCACAATTGTAAACCCAAAAGATGGCTACGTCCCTGACTTTGGGTTTGCTTCAAAGACTTCATTTTTTTGTGAAGCTGATGTCTTCTTCTTTTGAATATAGTGATAGGAAAATAAGTTTCCGGGGACAGGTAGTTAGTATTCAAGATGTTGAAAAAATTGTTTGGCTCAATTCATCAGCCCAGCCACCAGTCATCAGGCCTGGCCCCCACCCCCACCACCTGCTGTGCCAGGTATTACCCCTTCTGTTTCTGCATCTTGTGAGGGCTGGAGTTTCTAAGAAATTCAATATAGTGATGGAGGCCCCCAGGGGTCTCAGGCAGCAGAAGTCATGTATCCACTAGTACGTCTGGCAGCCCTGGCTCTGATTCTCTCTCCTCATAGAGCCACCTGAGCCAGGGAGACCAGCAGCCTTCTTGTCTCATCGTGAGTACTGCCTTCCAGAACTACCTGAGGGATTGGAGTGGAGCAAGCACCAAGACATCAGGTCCTTGTCACTGCTTGCATACATTAACTCTTTGGATTTTCACTGTAATGTTACAAAATAGGCATTCTTGCTCCCTTTTTTTCTGGTAAGGTGACATGGTTGGAATGCTTCCCCCTAATTGTGTATGTGGGTGGGGGGTACAGGGAATTGAACCTCGGGGTGCTCTACCCCTGAGCACTGAGCTACATCCCTAGCCTTTTTGATTTTTTTATTTTGAATTGGGGTCTCACTAAGTTGCTGAGGCTGTTTTCAAATTTGTAATCCTCCTACTTTAGCCTCCTGAGTCACTGGGATTACAGGTGTGTGTCACCATATCTGGCTTCCCTTAAATTTGGTGTTAGAAGCTTGGTCCCTAATGGGGCAGTGTTGTGAGGTGGGGACTTTGGAAGAGCCCTCATGAATGGACTATTGTAGTAATGGCTTTGCTACAAAGTGAGCTTTCCTGTCTCAACAGTTGTTGTCCTGTGCTATGTGACGATGGAAGAAGACCCTCATCAGATGGCTGACGCCATGCTTTTGGTTATAGCAGCAGAAAATGGACTAAGACATGGAGTGATAGAGGTATAGGAGAATGGAGAAACCCACTCAGGTTTTCAAGTTGTGAGGAAAGAGGAAGAGTTTGAACCCAGATCTGCTAATTCAAAGCCTGTGTTCCTTTTATAGCTGATGCTGTTTCCCTGATGCTAACTAAGTGCCATCAGGCTGGAGCATCAGGAAGGCAGCTGTCATAAGGTTTGCCTTCTTAGAGCAGGGTATCTATGGCCTTCCATTCCTTTCCTCCTTCCTTGACAATATGTTTGAGCCTCTACAACCTTTGGCCTCAAGAAATTCTAACAGATACTGATCAACCCAGTAATTTATGACAGAGTCAACAGCCTGCATGTTTTTATGTATTTTCAAACTATTCTTCCTTGTAGGTGTCAACTGGAGAAAGAGAAATGCCTGTAAGTGGCTACTGACCTATGCCATGGTGGATAGCGCAAAAAGGAGCACCCTGATGATTAACTGTGAGAACTTGGAACGGTTTCTCACCCTACCCAGGTCTCAGAATCCTCTTGGGCCCATGAGGAAGTCAGTGCTCTCTCTGTATGACATGGCAGTGCAAATGCTCATAGGAGCAAGTCAGTTAATACAACCCAGTAAAGTGGGTGTGATGTTTATTCACATATCCTATACCCAGGCAGAGCCTCACTTCCCTAAGTCAATATGCTTTCTCCTCTTTCTTTCTCCCATCCTCTTTTTCTTTTTGGTACTGGGGCACTTTACCACTGAGCTACATCCCTGACTCTTTTTATCCTTTATTTTTAAGACAGGGTCTCACTAAGTTGCTGAGGTTATCCTCGAGATTGCAATCCTCCTGCTTCAGGCTCCTGAGTCACTGGGATTACAGGTGCGTGACACTGAACCTAGCTCCCTATTTCTCATGAACTACGTTATCACTCCCAGTCTGTTTCTATTTATTCCACATCTGACAGAGATATTTGTATAAGAAATAAGTTCACTATGAGCAGGAACTGGTTGAGTATGAATATAAATGTCTACTGATATTCAGCCTGGGTTTGGAAGTCAGCAGATATAGACAGATGGTGGACGTTGTGCCAGCTACAATTCTGCACCAGTGAATTGTTTTAGGCCCTCAGTTATAATAGACAATTAGGAAATCAAGATTTTGTAGGATTCTTCCAATTGTTAAGTAACAGCAAATAATTTAATTTAAAGCTCTTTTAGGATAAATACGTTTGTAGGCTAAGTCCTACTGTGGGGTGGTTGTGAGTTTGGGATTTCACTCTGAGGTCATCTCTAAGGCCCTGTCTGCCTCAGTGTTTCAGAAAGTAGAGGGAAAAAAATTTGTGTTCACATTTTATTGGGAATATAATCCTAGGAAAATGAGAGTGTTTGAGACAGGAAAGGAAAGAAAGTATAATACACAAGAAGAGAGATTGTGAACTGGCCATAGCTTTGCAACAAAGGAAGCCATTTTTTCTGTCTGGGATGATTTCAAGAGTCCACATGAAACTTCTGTTCTTGGAAGTGTTGAGAGGGGAGACATAAAGAGTGAGTAATGTATCTGCTGGATTTCTCCATCTCTTCTCTTCCCTTGGTCAAAATCCATGCCACATTGGAGTTGATTTTGGAGTTAACGTCTGGGCTGCACAGCCCCCGGGGAAGCTAGAACCTCAATGGGTCTGCTCCTGTTTGGCAATGTTCATGGTAACTCTTGGTATGCAGTGGTGGCAGCAGCAATGTTCTGGGCTTTATGACCACAGAGATGGCAGGGGACATCACTAGGATGGCTCCAAACAAGATGCAAGACATGTAGCCTAGGCCAAAGCATTGGGCAATGGATGGGGACAAGCAGATCTGCAGGAGTGTGAACACTAAGTCCAATTCAGTCCATTTTCAATTATAGTATCATATAATTCAATATGAAATTGATCCATGTCTAAAATAAAACTCTACTCTTGTTATTTGTTTGGTTCTGGTGATTGAGCCCAGGGGCACTTTACCACTGAGCTACATCTACAGTCCTTTTTTATTCTTGAGATAGAGTCTCTAATTTCTGAGGCTTGCTGCAAACTTAAGACCCTCCTGCCTCAGCCTCCTGAGTCACTGAGATTATAGGTTTATACCACCATGCCTGTCGACAACATGGATGGAGTTTGAAAACATTATACTAAGTAAAAGAAGCCAGCCACAAAAGAACCACATCCCTAGTCCATCTTTAAAAATCTTCTTTTGTTTTGAGAGAGGGTCTTTCTTAGTCCTTAGGGCCTTGCTAAGTTGCTGAGGCTTGCTTCAAATTTGCAAACCTCCTGCCTCAGCCTCCCAAGTCACTGGGATTGCAGGCATGCACCACTGTACCTGGCTAGGGGGAGGTCTCTGTCAGAGATGAAGTAGAAGACTTATGACCTAGAAGAGTGATGAAAAGAGAATAGTGTTAATAAAGATAATATTAATACCAATAAAAAGAATAATAATAGCTAACATTTATTGAGGGTTAAATAATAAATTTGTCAGATACTATGCAAAGTGCTTTATGTAAATAATTTTATTTAATTCTTACAACATCCTTATGAGAAATTCAAGCTTAGAGTTGCCTATGCTTTTAAGGGATACAGTGGTCAAACATATGATTCTCAACCTCCCCTTTCTACTGCAAAGCCCCAGAGGGGCAAAGTGGATACAAGAAATTCTTGGGTGATTATTCAAAAGATGCTCTTGATTTCCTTCTCCCCAGAAACTCCCCCCAGAGAGGTGAAAAATTAAAGACTTTTTTCCCTAGCCTCTTTCAAAACTAGAGGTGGCCATGTGACCTAGTTTGGGCCACATAGTTATAAGCTTCCTCTTGAGCTTCTGGGAAAGACACTGTGTTTTCAAATAAAAGGGATCAGCACAAGAGGAGAAATGCAGCTGTTTCTTCTTACACTTCTTCCTGCCCTAATCATGAAGGTGATATCTAAGATGAAATATACATACATACTAAAATAACAGAGAGAGAAGATAGAAAGGACCTGTACTCTCAATGACATTACACAGTTGCCAAACCATTCCTGATTCCACCTCTCCAAGACCCTGTGAGTGGCCTTGTGATTTACATCACTGTTAGATTTTTCTGTTACTTGCAGCCCAAAGCATTCCTAATTGAAATAATATGTGAGAGTAAGGTGAAATCTAAAAGTAAGGAGGTCTCTGTGCATTTGAATCTTTGCAGGGGTTGCTATCTGGGGAGGTCTCATAGCAAGCTTGAGGTAAAAGCATAGCAACAACAGAGAAAATAGTCTGGATCCCACAGCCTGTATGTACTGTGCAAGTGATCTTGATGTCCCCTGGAGAGGTGGAGAACACTGGCTACAGCTGAATCTGACTGGGGCACTTGGCAAAGCAGGTCTCTCTATTGGGTCTAAAGGAATAATAATGGAATAGGAATAATAACCAGAACTTTGGGAAAACTTCAGTATCCACAGATCACAGTAGTCCCAGTTCACAGGGAAGAGCACCAGCCTGAATGACTCAAGAACACCTCACAAGTTCACCAGCCACAAGTAATATACAGCAGGTTGAGAAGCCCAGTACCCTACCAAACTTGACTCAAAGAAACAGAAACTAACAAAGACATGAAGCACAATTCCAAGATCCCCTCTCCTATTGGTAAAAGGTATGGTGAGCTTCCAACTCATCTCCCTGGCCTGTACTACTAGAATTAGACAATGGGAAGGGATATATAGTTTATATTTGTGCATTTCACTGGAAGACACTGAGTCATCCTCAAGACACTATATAAATTGAAATAGAATGAAACTAGCTGGCTTGAAGTCTACCCTCATTCTATACTTGCCCTGCTTCTCATCTGGATAGAGGCCCATAAAGGCGTTTAAATTCACCAGAGAGAAATAGGAAATGATATGATGGATGGGGAAGAGCATATGAAGTATGGTGCTATGGTTTGGATCTTAAGTGTCCTCCAAAGGCCCATATGTTTGTGAGGTGCTAGTGAGAGGTGGTAGAAAGTTTAAGAGGCAGGGCCTAGTGGGAGGTCTCTGGGTTATTAGAAGCAGGCACTCAAAGGGGATTGTGTGACTGGTCTTTTTCTATCTTTCACTTCCAGGTCATAAAGAGAGAGGCTTTTCTCTGTCATGTGCTTCTACCATGATGGGCTACTCCTCCATACACCCAAAACAATGGGGCTGATTGATCATGAACTGATGTCTCTAAAACTATGAGCCAGAATAAACCTTTTTCTTCATAAGATTGTTTATCTCTTCTATTTCTTATTGGGATAGAAAGGCAGCTCTCACATAGAGGTGAATTTGCAGAATTGCTACCCAGTCTCATTAGGTTTATGTGAGCACAACCAAGTCAAGAGGAGCCTTTCTGTTGGGCTTTCCATTACAAGGGGGATAGAGGCCTGGGATAGAATAACGATAGCTTCACCTTTTCAAAATTTTGCATCTAAACCCTGTGCTAATTGCTTCACATGCACTCTCATTCCAATCATCACAGCAACCCAGGGAAAAGAGAAGATCACCCTTTTTCACAAATGAGGAAACTAAAGGTCAGAGAAGTAAGTGGTGGGATTTTATGTCTTCCAGATGCCCTAATGTGACAGAAATCATGGTAGGTTAGGAAAAAAGGATGTAGACCTGAAATGGGGAAGACTTGTTGGGCTTATAGCATTCAGGTTATAACATCATTTATTATTCCATGGGAAAGGTTGGTTCTGGAGGCCTGCAAGGAAAAGATACATGGCTAGGCAACATTTAAAGACATCAAAAAAATTTTTTTTCTTCTTTCCTTTCCTCTTATTCAGTCAAGAATGTGTCCAGGATGAGATCTGAAACCCCAGGGTTCTCACCTACCCCCAACCCCCCATCTCAACGAGGCATCAGAGTCACTGGATCCTAAGGTCTACATCACTATCTCCCCAGAAATGTGGGGGGACAGAAGATAAGATGGGCACCTTCAAAACCTGATCACCACCCTGAAGAAACCAGTCCATCAGAATGTCCACTTCAGACTGGAATGGTCCAGAAGGCTGCCCCAGGAACATGGCAACATTAGGCAGCCCAGTGGCACACTGAAAGATCAAGGACCCTGGTTGTGGTTTGGATCTGGAATGACCTCCAAAGGCTCATGCTTTCACTGATGTCTTGGTTCCCAGTTTAGCAATGTTCAGAGGTAGGGCTTTGGGCAAGTGATGGGATCATGAGGGCTTTGATCTTGTCAATTGATTTTATCATTAATAGCTGAATGGGTGGGGGAAACTATAGGAGATGGGACTTAATTAAATAGAGTGAGTCTTTGAGGTGTGTCCTTGGGGACAACATCTTGTTCTAAGCCATTTCCTTTCTCCCTCTCCCCCCTTTCTCTCTCTCTCTCTCTCTCTCTCTCTCACACACACACACACACACACACACACAATCTCGCCTTCCCAGCTACCTTGAGGTGAACAGCTTCCACCATGTCTTCCCTGTCAGCTTTGGCTAAACACAGGCCTGGAAACAATGGAGCCAGGAGACAATGGACTGAAACCTCTGAAACAATGAGCCAAAATAAATCTTTTCTCCATTAAGTTGTTTTTCTCAGGCATTTTGTCATAGCAATACAAAGTTGTCTAACAAAACCCTGAAAAAAGGCTACAAGCTAGAGGCCATCTGCTGACCACACTAGCTGAATCTGGGCAGCAAATCCTTTCCTGATGAGGGGTATGGACAATGCAGCTCCATGTCTACCAAAGCTCCCCATCCAGGTTCTTCCAAACTCCCAAAGGCATTGTTCCCTTAGATCAACTTTTTCTTAAATAGCAGATGATATTGGTGCTTTTCCTCTGTCTCTTCAGACCCAATCCTGTGTTCATCTGTAGCTGTGGTTGATAGTTTCTGTGAAGGCTAACAGCTTCTACTTTTTTCCCATCAGGATCAGTTAACTTTCAATTACAGACAAATCTTTTTAACAAATATAGCACTTCAAGGAAAACAAAAGTGTTGCCTTTTCAGATCTCAGGTTGTAAGACATGCTAGAGCCAGAAATTGATAAAACAGTGCTTTGAATTAAAGGAATGAACTGGCCCTGGGCATTATTGGAAAACACTGATTCATGAGGAAGAGTAAATTCTACTTTCATTTCCCACACATAAACTTCCATTATCCTGTACTATTACATGACCGGGTGGTGATATTTAGCCACTGATATCTTTCTAATATCATTGGTCCACGAAATTAGGTTTTGGGCTTCTTGAGATTTCTTTTTTTGCATTGCAAATTACCCATGAAATACATTGGGCAAACAGGATGTGCTGAAAGGAGAAGGAAATCTTTACATGCATTTTGGATCTAAGTAGTTTTAGGTACATACTGATTCTTTCCTTAATCATTGGCTCATTGCAGTTGAAATTAACATTAAAAATGGCATGTGTTTTCTGTGTAAAGAAGCAACTCTGCTGGTTTCCTGCTGTACTTGTCCAGACTGGCAGTGGTCTTTACCCAACTCTAACCTTCTTAGAGCCATTCTTGAGATGTTTGTCTGGGTCTTCAACTACAAATTGGGCCAAGCTAAGATCTATATCTCTACATATATATGGATATATAAATATTCATATATAATATATATTAATATCTCTCTAGATACATAAGTAATATGATTAAACATTTATATGTATGATTATTTCATGTCTTTTTTCCAAAGGGAAACAAAGGTCATACCATGAAGCGATTCACGGGAATTGCAAATTAAGATAAGGAAAGAACACAAAAGAATTCATGAGAGTGGAAGGACCTTTATGACTTCATCAGAATTGGGGCAGGAGATTTCCAGTTTGTAAGGCGGTAAAGAGAACAAAGCAAGGTGGGTGCAGTGGTGCACGCCTTTAATTCCAACATTAGAAACTTGTTCCCTAATGCAACAGTGTTGAGAGATGGAGTCTTTAATAGGGGATTAGATCAAGATTAATGTCATACTTGTTGGAGTAGATTTGTTATAAAAGCAAGTTTGTCCCCCTTCCTCCTCCCGTCCACTCCCTCCCTTGCTCTCATTTTCTTGCCCTTCTGCTTTCCACCACGGGGGTCCCAGCAAGAAGGCCCCCACCAGACCCTTGATCTTGGACTTCCCAGTTTCCAGAACCATGAACCCAATAAATTTCTGCTTATTATAAGTTACTCAGTCTCCGACATTCTGTAATGTCATTACCACAAAACAGAGTAAGACAAGGAATCTTGTTATTGCTGAAACTGTGGCTGTCAGGGAATAAACCAGGAAAATCAAGGCCCAGGGCTCTTTCCTTTGACATCATCTCTTCCTGCTACCTCCATTGGCCAAACCCATCTGGAAATCAGGGGAAGAATGACCAACATATCCTAGTTTGTAGAGGTTGGAATCCCATGGCTCAGAGTAGGCTAGGCAAGTAGTAGGGTGCTGAAAGGAGAAATCCCAGACTTCTCAGTACACTGGAATTAAACCCTTTAAAAAAAACAAAAGTAGGGTAGGGGATGTAGCTCAGGCATAGAGTGCTTGCCTAGCATGTTCATAGTCCTGAGGTTTGATCCCTGGCATAGAAAAAAATCATTGAAATGTCCATTATGGAAAGGAATTTTGTGAGTTTAGAGTTATCCTAAGGTGACTCAGAGTAATTACATAGAGTAATTTTCTAGATACATGCATCCAGGGCTGTATTGATACCATGCATCTTAGCTGGACTATATAAATACCTTGCTAGTCTGGCTTTGGGATGTGGTGAGCACTCAATTAAAGACATGCAGCTGGTCTCAGTTATTGAGGAGGCTGAGGAAGGAGGTTTACTTGAACCCAGGAGTTTGAGACCAGCCTGAGTGAGACCCTGTGCCGCAGTCTGGCTGGGCACAAAATCACGAGCCACTCAAGCAGGAACAAACTCTATTATTTTTTGAAACTGCCGCCAATGTCCGGTATGCGCCCGGGAAGATTTTCGATCCACCCCCGCGGCCTCCTCCCGGACCGCAGAGAGCGCCCCTCCCCCGGAACTCCCTCCTACTGTACTTCCCCAACCAATGGGAACTCTCCAGGAGTCCCGTAGCTGGCCTAGGTGAACAGCAGGAGTCCAATATCCATATGAATGCAAATCTTAACATAATCATATCATCTCAACGGCTAGCTGGAGTCACGTTTCGACCAAAAATGCCATGCATCATATACTTGGCTCTTAGTAACCCTGTATTAAAAGCAAAACAAAACAAAACCCCTCAAAAGATGTTCTAAAGCTAGATGTAGTGGCTCAAACTTGTAATCCCAGCTACTCAGGAGGCTGGGGCAGGAGGACTGCAAGTTTAAGGCCAACCTGCATGACTGTAAGTACATTTTCATTATTTTGCTATCATTACTACCTTTCATTTCCAAAACTTTCTTTTTATTTTCCCCAGATGAAATTCTGTGTCCATTAAACAATAACTCCCTGTTAAACTCTCCTCCAACTCCTAATTTCTGTCTCTGTGAATGTAACTATTCCCTCATGTAAGTGGAATCATGCAGTATTTGTTCTATGAATGTCTTATTTCATTTAATGTAACATCCTTGTTTCACCTGTGTTGTAGCATGTTTCAGAATTCCTCTTTTTAAGACTGAATAGCATTCCATTTATGCATATACCATAGTTTGTTCATCCATTCATCCACTGATGGAAATTTGGGTTGTTTTTACCTCTTGACTATTGTGAATAATGTTGATATGAATGTTGATGTAGTTCCTGTTTCCAATACTCTTAGGTATAAACATAATAATGAAATTACTGGGCTGTATGGTAATTTCATGTTTAACTTCCAAGGAACCACCATACTGTCTTCCACATTGACTGTTCTGTTTTATATTCCCACCAACAGTGCGCAAAGGTTCTAATTTTTCCACATCACCAATACTTTATTTTTTGCTTAGTTAGTATTTTTTCTTTTCAGTAACAGCTATTGGGATGGGTATCTTGTGATTTTGATTTACATTTCCTGGTGTTGAGAATCTTTTCATGTGTTTATTGTCCATCCTTAGATCTTTTTTTTTGGAGAAATGTACATTTAACTCCTTTGCTTGTTTTTAAATTGGGTTGTTTCACTTTGTATTTTTGAGTTGCAAGTGTTTTTTATATATTACAGATATTAATCCCTTATCAGATATATCATTTGGAAGTACTCTTTCCCATTCCGTGGAATGTCTTCAGTCTGTGGATGATGTACTTTGAGGAACAAAGATTTTTAATTTTGAGGAAGACCAACTTTATTTTTCTTCTTTTTGCCTATGCTTTGGGTATTGTATCCAAGAAATCATTGCCAAATTCAATGTCATGAACCATTTCTACTACGTTTTCTTCTAAGAGTTTTATAATTTTAGGTCTTATATTTATGCATTTGATTCATTTTGAGATAATTTTTGTATATGGTATAAAGTAAGGCTGCAGTTTTATTCTTTAGCATGTCAATGTTCAGAATCTACAACACCATTTGTAGCAAAGACTATCCTTTCCTTGTTGAATCGTTTTTTAAACCCTTCTCATTTGACTATAAATATGTGAGATTTTATTTTTGGAATTTCTAATCTATTCTACTGCTCTCTTATACCAATACAATACTATTTTGATTTTTTGTAGCTTTGTCATAAGTTTTGAAATCAGGATACTTGAGTCCCCCAAATTGGTTGTTTTTCAAAAATTATTTTGGTTTTTGAGAATCCCTTGAAATTTCATATGAATTTTAGAGTGGTTTTTGTATTTCTGCAAAAACCCCAAAAGTTGTTGGAATTTTAGTAGGGATGGTATTGAATTCATAGAATACTCTGGGTAGTATTATCATTATAACTATAGTAAATCTTCCAATACATGAACAAAGATGTTTCCACTTATGTATGTCTTCTTTAAGTTCTTTTATCAGTGTTTTGTTGTTTTGAAAATATAATTCTTTTACCTCATTAAGTTTATTCCTATGTCTTTTATTACTTTTGATGTTGTTATTGTACATTGAATTATTTTTTAAATTTCATTTTCAGAATGTTCACTGGTAGTGTATTGAAACTCAACAGATTTCCCCCCCTCACACCCTTTTTTTGTTACTGATGATTGAACTCAGAGGGCCTTACCACTGAGTTACATCTGCAGCTCTTTTTATTTTTATTTTTTTAAATTTTGAGATAGGGTCTCAATAAGTTGCTTATGGCTGCACTAATTTGTGGGGGCTGGCCTCCAACTTTCGATCCTCCTACCTCAGTCTCTCAATTCTCTTGGATTACAGGCATGTGTCACCATGCCCCACTGAAACTCAACTGACTTTTGTATATTGGTTTTGTATCCTGCAACTTTAAAGAATCCAATGATTACTTCTGACAATTATTTTATGGAAAAAATCTTTAGGATTTTTCTACAAATGAGGTCACATCACTCCAATTTGGATGCATTTTGCTTCTTTTTCTAATTGTTCTTCTTTTAGCCTAATTGCTCCAGCTAAATTAATAGAAGTGGTGAAAGTGGGCATCATTGTCTTGTTCCTGATCTCTGCACTGAGAATAATGTTCTCTACGGTTTTTTTTTTTTTATATTTGGCTTTTCCTGTGCTGAGGGTGCACACATTTCTTGAGTGCTTTCAATGTGCCAAGGATTTCTGAGTGTTTTGCACATAGTGCCTCATTAATTGTATGCAGCCCTGTGAAACAGTCACTAATATGAGAACGTTCGGAAACAAAGAGGTATGTTCTTTCCATAAGTTAAACTTCTGTAGTTTTTAACATGTAGCAGGCTGGTGTTTTTTTAAAATAACGATTTGTTAAGTTATATGAAGGAGCCGCTCCATGCTGCATGGTAAGTGGAAGCAGCGGGTGGTCGTGCAATCAAGCAGAGGCAGAGGTGGCTGAGACCGTGGCTGGAAGCAAAACTGGAAATGATAGAGGGAAGGTCAAGTTCAAGGCAATGTCTTGCTCAGAGAGCAGGACTACGGCTTCCTGTGGGCCATGTCCACAGACACTTTGGACTTGCCCCACAAGCCACAGAGGTATGGGTACTACTGCTGCTAAGCCCAGTGCTCCGATTCTGGAATACCTCACTGCAGAGGTGAAGAAGCTGGCAGGTCATGCTTCTGAGAACTTGAAAGAAAAGTGTTATCACTTTGCATCACTTGCAGCTTGCAATCCGTGGTGATGAGAGATGGAGTCTCTTATCAAGACTATCACAGCTGGAGTGGTGTGATCCCTCACGTCCACAAATCTCTGATTGGAAAGAAGAGACAGCAGAAAACTGCTAACAATATACAAAAGTTTAACCAATGCTCTTCCTACCTGTCATTGTACTGTAACTGGGACAGACGGTAACAATATAGCATGTGGAATTTTTAAAAGCAGTTAAATAGAAAGGCATAGGCAATTACTGTAGACATGCTAAAAGAAATATTTGTATGTTCTTAGACTCCACGTTTAATGAAGTAGCTTTTCATGTGGTGACAGTTGTATGTTGATTGGTTAAATTTCTCCCATGTTTTATAGAAAAGTGATAAATCATTTTTACCAAAATTATATTAAGCATCAATTTTAAATAAGCTACCTTTGTAGCATTATTAACCACTCTATACTGTGAATTTAGATCACTCAATCATTTATTAGTTTGTTGACTACTGTTTTACAGTAATAGAGGTCATGATTAGTCTGTAAACTATTTAATATATAATTGTGCACTATTGGGATTCTTAACAGATGCCTCTCAATTTAAAAATAAAACTTATCAACTTAATAATTTAACTTCTAAGAAATTCATGTATGTATACATACACATTCCATTAAGAGCTCTTCCAGATAAGAGAAGCTTCTACTACTTTGTAGCAAAATAATTCAGTTAAATATCTTAAGACTCTGCCATAGATTAGTGGTTAAAAACCAGTTCTATGGAGCCAGATGACCTGGATTCAAGTCCTTCCTCTATTACTTATAATGTGCGCTGTGACCTTACCCAAAATACCTGCTCTGTGCCTTAGTTTCTTTACCTTAAAGCAGTAATGAAGACAAATCCAAATTTTGAAGAATAGGGCATTCTACAAATTAACTGAGCAAGGCTTTTCAAAAGTATTCAAGGTCATGAAAAAATAAACATTGAAGAACCATCTCAGATTAAAAGAAACTGAAAAGGCATGACAGTTAAGTGTAGAACAGGATCTTGGGTGTGATGGCGCAACAGAGAAAAGGACGTTATGGGACAACTCATGGTGTGGTATGTAAACAGCCCAGTTCTTTCTCTTGGAGCAGGATAATTCCAAAAAGCACATTTTGTACTTTCCAGAGTTTCCCTGTAGGAGTCACCCCTAGTCACCCTGGTGGTAGTTAGCTTCATAATACACCCTAAATGGCTGCTGCCTTCCTTTCTCTGGCTCACTTCTACCTCCTGCCCTACCCAGTGTTCCCTGTTCCTCTCAAATAAACGACCTGAAAGAAAGTCCTTGTCTCTGGGTCAGTTCCTAAGGGAACCAAATTTAGGACATTTAATTCCATTTCTGAAACACACAAATTAACCTGTGATATTGGAGTTCTGGGCAATAGTTACCCTTGGGTGAGAAGAAGGCTGAGACTGGATGGAGGCAGAAGAGGCCTCCTGGGGAATCAGTAACATCCTTTTTTCTGATCTGAGTGCTGGTTTTATGGCCATGTTCCACTTATGAAAATTTATTGATTTATGCGGTTAAAATATTTGTTTTTTAATAGGCACATTATAATTCAATAGGAAGTCTTTTTAAAACAGTTTATTAGTTTAGGCAGGGTGTTAGACTTTTTTGTTTTGTTTTCTATAGTGAAGGAATGAAAAAGTTTTTACCCACTGGCTTTTGCTATAAAAAAAGGCTAACACATTTGCACTGAGCAAAACAACACATCATTTTTTATAATTATTTTTCTGGTCCATATGTAGCCACAAAACAGGAAGAGACAAAAACTAAAAAGATGGGAAGTTGGGCCCAAGTGCCCAAGAAAATAAGAAAGAGAAGAGATAAAGATGATTTAAGCACACGGAACAAGAAAGAAATAAAAGAAAGTAAGATATACCAAATGTATACATATATTTGGGGTGTGTATGTGTGTGTGTGTGTGTGTGTGTATTTGAGAGAAAGAGGGAAAGGGGGTGGGGGGAGAGAGAGAAATACATAAATATTTTTTCTCTCCATATTGTCATAGGGATTATAAAGATCCCTCTCCAAGGCTTAGAAGCATAGGCATTTAGGAAATTATATCCTTTTCCTATATTCAACAGAGAAAAATTCCTAAAATAATGTCTCATACTCAATACATAAATTTTCTTTTAAGAAACCTTGTGTTGAGTGCTGAAGCATGCTTGTAATCCCATCCACTCAGGAGACTGAGACAGGAGGATCACAAGTTTGAGGCCAGTCTCAGTAACTCAGCAAGGCCCTAAACAACTTAGACCCATTCTCAAAATAAAAAAAGGGTTTGGGATTTAGCTCAGTGGTAAAGTACCCCTGGGTTAAATCCTCAGCACCGAAACAAAACAAAACAAAACAAAAAAAAACAATAAAGCCTTTGGGGTCAAACCCAGTTTACAAAAGGAAGTGCATCTCTTTTAAAAACATCAGGTTTCCAACATGTGACCTTTATGTAGATCTATTGACAAAGGACTTGAAATTTACAGCCAAGGCAGAGAGGGGATTTCCTGTTGGCATCTGTACTGTTGTTTGAGGGGGAAAACCTGTAGCACAAAGTGTGGAGTTGTGTTCTTTGTTTCATGAATTTGAAGAATAAAATCTATGGATACAGGGTGGGAACAAAGTAACAGGATTTATTAGAGTATTAGAAAGAAAGCAGAGATCCTAAAGAGGGTGGGGTTCCAAGACAGGGATACCCAAGAGTGGCTATTGTCTAGGGGTTTATATAGATCTATAGGTTTAAAGAAGCCCCCTTGCACAATTCTGGGTAACACATTTAGTGTATTCATGCAGCCTTTACTCCAATCAAAATACCAATCAGGCATATTTCCTTCTTGGAGAGCCATGGACCCCAGTCACGTAGGTCATGATTTAAAAATAGACTTTTTGTAAGTGTCCTAGCAAATACCTGCAGGTGCAGTTTGTGTTGTACTGCCCAAAAGTTACCCAGGAGCCATCTCCCTATCTGTTTAGCTTCATCTCTTCCTCCTGACGTCATGAGTCCTTGTCTGATATTCTCTACTCTCCTGAAAACAAAAATATTCTGAAAGATCCAGGCACAGTGGCACATGCCTGTAATCTCAGCAGCTGGGGAGGCTGAGACAGGAGAACAGCAAGTTCAAAGCCAGCCTCAGTATAGGTGAGGCACTTAGCAACTCAGTGAGACCCTGTCTCTAAATAAAATACAAAATAGGGCTGGGGATGTGGCTCAGTGGTTGAGTGCCTCTGAGTCTAGTCTCCAGTACCCCCACCCCAAAAGAAAAAATCTGAAAGAGGGACAGGGTGTGTGTGTGTGGGAGTGGTGTGTGTGTGTGGTGCAGGGGACTAAACTAGGCGAATCTTAGGGAAATGTTCTATCACTGAGCTATACCCCCAGCCCTGAGATGAGATTTTTAAAAAAGTATAATTTAGAGATTTAAGATGTATCAAGAAAAATATTTTGAAAGATCGTCCCTGATAAGTGACAAGGTTCTATTTCTTTTTCTCCCTTGACATTCCTAATACAATGACTGATTAGTTATGTGATTAATTAGAATCCAGAAGTAGCTGGTGTATAATCTTAGTACTTGATTCCATGAGACAGCATTGATTTGGTGCCTGGGACAGCCTCTGGAAAGACCCCACATTTTCTTTCCTGTTGTACATGCTCTAGACACTGAAAGAAAGCCATGGGACTGGGGTTATGGTAGCTCCCTGCTAAGTCTGGCCTCCTACTAGGTCTGGCTTTCTGAAAGCTAGCAGTCCCAGGGACCATAGCTTGTGATTCCATCCCTCAGTACTTTTCATCCTAGGTTCACCCAGGGAAGATAGCCCAAATAACCCCATTCCCACTTAATATCATCTGCATAATTTGTGGTGCTCAGTGCAAAATGAAAATGTGTGTGTGTGGGTCCTTCGGTCAAAGAATTTTAAAGAATCCAAACAACAACAGCAGAGCATTAAAGCAAGTGGAGCCATTCTAAACATGCAGATTTAAATGAGATACTTTAGGAGAAATATTGTATAAACATATAGCAAATAACTTAAGTCACTTAAATTGCATTTGGGGTAATCTGGGAAGTCCTCAACAAGGTAAAGGCTGAGGTTACCACAAAAGAAAGTCCAAGCATTGGACTGTATGGGGAAATGATAAGATTGAGGGTGAATGCTCACTAAATAGCAGGCACAATGCTAGTTGTTTTACAAACATCATCCCACCTCTGCAGAATATCTATCTGTACAATTTCAATAATCTGAGAAGGAAAACTCAAAGAAGTTAAATAACCTACCCTTGGGCACACACAAACAAAATTAGTTTTTGGTTTGCTTTGTGATGCTTATTTTGTTGTTTTCTGTTGTAGGGATCAAACCCTAAGCCTTGCACACTAGGCAAAATTGCTCTGCCCTTGAACTACATACCCAGCTCCGGAAGTTGAGATTTATTTTAAAAAGTAAGTTAGTCTGGCTCAACAACAACTCAGCAGAGGAAAATTCAAATAAGTGTGGGAATCGAATAGCTGGCTCAATGAGTGCTAGTAGGGAGCTTGGTAACTGAAGGATGGTTTAAAAGGGGATTTTTGCCTATCATAAATGTGGCCTTGAGTCTTAAGGCAATGCCAAGAATAAAGCAGACACCAAAAGAATGAGCTGAAACTGTGAATGTCATCAGAAGCATGATGATGCCCACGTAGACCAGTGATTCTTCATTTACTTAGTGCAAGGATGCCAGACCCATCATATGTTGAGCCACACCGCAAAGAAAAGACCACGGACTCCAATTTTAAATCAAAGCAAGCTATATTGGGTACACAAAGAAAGCTGGCCAGTGGCAGTCTCTTCCTAAGCCAGGCTAGAGATCAGGTCTCCAGGAAAAAGGTTTATAACACAAAAAGTTATAAAGGCGGGGTGGGGGGCACTGTCTTGGGAACTTATAGCTAACAGGATTCTGACAAGCCTAATACAAAGGCAGACAGCAGGTTAATGACCTACGTGGCTTAACATTTCAAGGTAGGGAATAGATTCAGATCTCAACATCAGAATTTATGAGACACTGCTGAGGTTTCAGAGGGAGTTGTTATTGGTTCAGGGGGAGCCAGGATTTATGAGGTGCCACTAAGGTTTTAGAGAGGGTTGTTATCCGGTCAGGGAAAGCCAGGCACTGGCAGGAATTCCAAGCAAGTTTAAAACATCAAAATATGGCCAGGCCAAATAGAAATCCTAGTATTTTACAGAAAACAGAAATGATTTTTTTTATGACTTTTTGATGAGATGGCTCCGATCTTAAGATGGAATTAGGCTGGGTTCATCACACAGACAGTGGATTTGCAGCAAGTGAACAGGCACAGCTCTATTACCGAAGTTTTCTCCTGCATCTACATCACTCAGCATTTAAAATCCCCAGGCTGGTTGCTCCACAAGCTTCCTTGGGACCCCTCCTCTCCACCTGCCAGGCTGGCAGCAGGAATGATGCCCTGATCTTGGCCGCCACTAGAGGGCTCCAGCCCCATCTCTTTTGCGCCCCCTGGCGTCCACCCAGCCCTCAGTATCTCCGCCTTTGCCTAATGGAGCCTGCCTAATTTTCCTTGGAACCCCCCGCCCAGCTTCCTTCCGGCTGCGTCGCACATCCGCTCACGTGTGGGCCCTGTCATGTGACACACAGTCACGTGATCCACCTCCACCCCTGCTGGGTCGCGCTGCAGGGTTTCGATTCCGGAACTCTGAGGTTCTCCACCAGTGCAGGCATTGCCCCTGTGGAGCCCGCAGAGACGCGGGCCGAGATGGTGAGGGCGGCAGGTCCGGGTAGGGCTGCCCTGGGGTGGCCTCTACCGCCAGGCTCAGCCTCTTTTCTCGTCCTTCCTGCTACAGATGAACCGGACGACCCCAGACCAGGAGCGGGCTCCGACCTCCGAGCCCGTGTGGGAGCGGCCCTGGTCGGTGGAGGAGATCCGCAGGAGCAGCCAGAGCTGGTCGCTGGCCGCTGATGCGGGAGTGAGAGGCGGGCCCTGGGGACGGGAGGGGAAGGCGGGCCGCACTGGGTGAAGCACAGGCCGGGGAACTGGAGTCCCTGTTCCTCTGCACCTAGGCTGTCCCGCTGCCTGCTCTCTGCTCCTTGCCCTTGAAAACCCAACCATGACAATCCCCAGGTCCGAAGGAGAAGGGCAAATCAGTGGGCTCAACCCATCCAGAATTCGGACTAAAGCGTAGATGAGGATTTGTCTTCCTTCATTGGGCTCCTGGCGGTGCACGCATTTGCTTCCAATTAGGCAGATGCGTTTCTGCGTTGCTGAGGGATTGCTATGGCCTTATTCTGGGTTGAGATCTGGACTGAGTGGCAAGAGACAAGCCACTATATGAATATCCTTGAGTGACATCCTTAAGTCTTGGGACCCAGAAAGGTCAGTTGTAATTCCAGAGTCCCACATGAATAGGATTTTTGGATTGAGTGTTTTGTTATGCTTCATCAGTGATCCCTGTAGAATGACAACCAAACGGGACTTTAAAATTCCTCCAGAAATGGGATAGCAAGTGTCCATTGGCTCACTTCTTTGATGAGCTTTCTTTCTTTTTTTTTTTTTTTTAAGAGAGAGTGAGTGAGGGAGAGAGAGAGAATTTTAATATTTATTTTTTGGTTTTCGGCGGACACAACATCTTCATTTGTATGTGGTGCTGAGGATCGAACCCGGGCCGCACGCATGCCAGGCAAGCGCGCTACCGCTTGAGCCACATCCCCAGCCCTGATGAGCTTTCTTAATGTTTTATTTTTAATGCTTCTAGATCTTTCAAAAGCATCTTTCCTTTATGTTTCAACACTCAAAAGTGAAAGGTTGTGGGTTCTTTTTCGTTTTGGCACACAGAGTAGATGCACATAATATTGATACTACTATGTTTATTTTGAAAATAGCTACTACAGTTTCTACAGGAATTCTCACAACAGACTATCTCTCGGACCCATGAAATCAAGAAACAAGTGGATGGACTAATTCGGGAGACTAAAGCCACTGATTGTCGCTTGCATAATGTCTTCAATGATTTCCTTATGCTGTCCAATACCCAGTTCATTGAGAATGTGAGTTGTTTACATAATGCTTATAAATAATACCTTTTTGGGGAGCAAGCGCTATTGTAATTTTAGATACCCTCCTAAACTTTGGTGAACAGTGGTTATGGGTAACTGAAGCTTCTTTCTTTAGGATTATTGCCTGCTTTTTTTATTAGTAAAGTTTGGGTCTTTTTCCACATCTTCAAAAGAAATCTAATGATAAAATGTCCTTATTTTCTAGTCTTTCTATCCTTTTTTAGTTTTCAGAGCAGATGACAGTTGTGCTAAGTTATATGATACTCAAGGTCCATTATGGCACATTCTGTAAGTATAGCTACAAACAGGTTACTGAATTTCACCTAAACCACAAGTGATTTTAGTCTATATATTGAGTTTCTGTCAGATATTAGGAATATAGATAACTTAGACAGAAATTTTATCTTGGTAAATAGTATAATTCTAGAATGAAAAGGAGGATGTAGGTGTCTGTGGAGCCAAGTGGAGTAAAGGGGAGACTGTTAAGAGATGAAGCTTACCTAAGCTTATCTGTTTCTCAGAGATTGTTAATTTGTGAAAAGATAATTATTAAAATAGACTATCTCCTGCAATCATTAAATGTGACGCAATAGAAAAGATTTTCAAAATTGCAAGTTTATAAAAGTCCTTCAATTAGGATTAAAACAATACCAGTAATGCCATGCAGGCAACTTATGCAGTGTGTATTTGTGCATATTTCAGTAGCTCAGGTTGAAATGCTACTTCTAACCTTTTTTGGGGAACTATGTATGAATAAAGATCTTCATAAAGGTATTAGAAATCTCTTTGCCAGCTATTTTTCTTAATGGCAAACTCATGAGTTTGAAATATAATGGCATTCAAACTTCCTTGTCTGGAATGCTTAGGATTACATGTATTTCAGGTTTCAGGGTTTTCTAGATTTTGGGATATTTGCATAGACTATCAGGTTAGCATCCCTATTCTGAAATGTGCTAAAATCCAGAATTTTTTGAGGGTCATTACAGTGCTCAAAAAGTTTTGGATTTTAGATTTTTGGATTAGAGGTGCTCAGCCTCTAGTTATTTTCTACACTGAATGTCCTTGCTTGGTTCTGAGCATTCTTTGACTAAAAGAGTCAGATAAGGGCTGGAGTTGTGGCTCAACAGTTGAGCACTTGCCTAGCACGTGCAAGGCCCTTGGTTCGATCCTCAGCACCACATAAAAATAAATAAATAAAATAAAGGTATTGTGTCCAACTAAACTAAACTGCAACTACAACTAAAAAGAGTCAGCTTAATTGGCCAAGCATGTGGCTCAGTGGTATAGCACTTGTTTAACATGCATGAGGCCCTGGACACAAAACCTTAATAATAGTAATAGTAGTAACAGTCAGCCTAGAAGCTGACTCTACTTTCCTGGTGAACACTGCCCAGTCACTTTCATAATGCCGAATTTGTCCTTCTAATTATTGTCATTACTTTCTTTGTGTACCTTTTTTGCTATATCAGGTGCTCAGCACTTCTTTCAGTCAATGTTACAGCTCTAGACTGAGCAAGGAAATAGATTTAGAAGCTTTTTTTTATACTTGGCATTCCTATACCAGCCTAGTCCTGGATTGGTACCTGATGAGTCTTTTATGGGGAGAAGGGGTGAGGAGTATCACAAGTTTCTTTTCTTTTTTTTTAAACTTTTTTTTTTTTTTTGAGAGAGAGAGAGAGAGAGAGAGAATTTTTTAATATATATTTTTCAGTTTTCAATGGACACAACATCTTTATTTTACTTTTATGTGGTGCTGAGGATCCAACCCAGCGCCCCACACCTGGCGAGCGCGTTACCGCTTGAGCCACATCCCCAGCCCTCATAAGTTTATTTTCTGAGTTACTGTCTTCAGGTGTCCCTTTTTCTCTAGCTTTTCTTTTCTGTTGAAGTTTTCTTTGATTCAGAGTTTTCCATGGTATAGGTTTTGTGGATTTTTTTTTGTGTGTGGTTTTTGTTTTGTCTTGATTACAGTTCATTATTTCTGTTTACTTTTGTGGATTCTATTTTCCATCCATCTCTTCATTCCTTTAATGTTATGTCCTATGCCTCTTCCACTCCGTTCTTCTGTCAGGATTCCTGTTTGGTGTCACTATCAAGTATAAATGCTTCTTAACCTTCCTGTAATGCCTAAAAACATGTTAGAGGTTCTTTGCATTTGTGACAGGCAGCTGATGATGTTGAGGGAACAGCTATTGCTTAATAAAACTTCAAAAAAGTCTATTTGCTGATAATACCTGTGGCAGTGATCTGGCTTCTATTGTGTTTTTTTCCCCCCCAACCCTTATATTTTGTACTACTTATATATTGCTATTCAGGCTAGAATGGTGGTACCATTTCGTTTTGTGGTAGTTCATTGGAAACATTTATTCAGAGTCTGATAGGTTTCTGCATTTTATTAATTAACCTTAGAAACAGCAGTGCATTTGCAGACTACACTTTAGAGTTTGTGAAACATTCTGGACTTTCTAGGGCGAGAACCATCAAGACTTTCTAGGGCAAGAAAAATTAGTGCCTTTAGTAAAGGCTCAAGAGGGAATCCTGAAGGATTCTTGCTAATTAACACTGGCCAGTGTTTTGGTGTCTAATCAAAAGATGACCCAATTATTTTCTTCAAAAAAATGGTGTTTATTTTCTGTAGCCTTATTTCTACTATGCTTAAATGTCTGCAGAAGAACAGCTCTAATTCTTAAAGTTTCACTAATCTGTCAGTTTAGGAGTTTCATGCATGTATTTGCCTATAATGACTTCTGTTTTTTTTAGAAGCTATCTTTTTTTTTTTTTTTTTTTTTAAAAACTCTCTCTTTATTTATTTTAGTTTTTTTCGGCAGACACAACATCTTTGTTTGTATGTGGTGCTGAGGATCGAACCTGGGCCGCACGCATGCCAGGCGGACGTGCTACCGCTTGAGCCACATCCCCAGCCCCTTTTAGAAGCTATCTTAAAGGAGAATTTTTTAAAGTCCATTGTTTTAAAATTTTTAGATTTGTAAAATTAAAATTTTCTGTTCCAAAATGAAACCTAAATTAATTTTTCAGGTCATCTTCCTGTTAATTTATAAATGCTATTTTTGGAGTCATTTTCCCCCCCCTCCTTTTCACCCTTTCTTTTGAGGAAATAGATGTGGTTACTGAAACTCAGCAATTAGGCTAATGCATGTCTCAGAGCCTTATTGCCCCAAACTTCCTTACAGGCTGCCTTCTGGACCTGTCTTATTTTAAATGATGATATCCCTTGCTTTTGATGCTGCAACCTTTTATTTCTTGAAGGTACCCAGTGCCATGTTATCATCAGGCCTTGGCTTACAATCATCCATGTGCCTCTGTCCTTTGATTGATATCTGTGTTCCACTTCTTGGCTCAATTATTACGTCTTCTTTGACCCTCTGTTCTAGGCATATCCCCTGGATAAAAGCTCTTCAAGCATCACAGACTTCCAATAATCCTAATTTTAATGTTATTGATGGTATCTTATGAGCTGAACTCCCCTGCTAAATGTTATATTAGTAGGGTTCATCACAAGCCTGATACATAGGGACTCTTATGAATATTTGAATATTCATAATATTTGAATGAATGAACAAATGAAAGAACCAAGGTCTGTGTATAATCTGTTTTAGTTAACTTTTTTGCTGATGTGACCAAAAGACCTGACAAGAACAATTAGAGAAGGAAAGTTTACTTTGAGGCTTATGTTTTCAGAGGTCTCATTCCATAGAAGACTGGATCCATTGCTCTGGGCTCAAGGTGAGGCAGGAGAATGTGGTGGAGGAATGTAGGTCAGGACATGGCCACCAAGAAGCAGAGAAAGAGTTCTTCTCACACTGATGTCAAAATATTCACCCCCAAAGGTACACTTCAGTGACCCACCTCCTCCAGCCATACCCTACCATTATGTTATCACCTAGTTAATCCCTATGAGGGGATTAATGCACTGATTAGGTTAAAACTCTTAAAACCCAATCATTTCACCTCTAAACATTCTTGTGGACACTTAATACCTAAACTACGCATCTGTTAAAAAAAAAAAAAATCCCTAGTTGTTTCAGTTTTCCATGGTCCTGCCTTCACCTTTTATTCTCTCTTCCCAGTTGAGGAACATCTCCTAGAGGGGAAATACCAAAGATATCTAACAGTTCTGGGTATGGCTATCTGATTGTAAAATGGCTACAAAGCACATAAAACTGTGAGTTCAGCCTGGGAAGGGTGAAGGAAATTGGCATTGATTATTTGCTGTGTACTAAGTACTTGAGATGCATAGACTGCTTGTGCTCAAAAGATCCCAAGTTTTAGGTCTTTACTCATTGTGTTTTTTATGTCTTGTAAGGTAGTTTTAGTGACAGGGGGAAAAAATAGGTATTAGTGCTGTTCTTGGTATTTAAATTCTGAAGTAACCTCTATCTTAATTAAAGTCTCATTTTAAGATTTAATTTTTCTGTTTCTGTCTGAAAATTATTACCAATTTATGATTTTATTTATTTATTTATTGGTACTGGGGATTGAACTCAGGGGCACTCAACCACTGAGCCACATCCCCAGCCCAATTTATATTTTATTCAGAGAAGGGTCTCACTGAGTTGCTAAGTGCCTCACCAATGCTGAGGCTGGCTTTGAACTCACTATCCTCCTGTCTCAGCCTCCTGAGCCTCTGGGATTACAGCCCCGGCATGAGCCATCATGCCTGGCCCAATTTCTGATTTTTATGAAGCAATTAGGGGTTAAAAAAAAATTAGGGCTTTGAATGTGGCCCAGTGATAAAGTACTGGCCTAGCACACACAAGATCCTGGTTTCCATCCCAAGCACCCCAAGAAAAAAGAGGAAAGGGAATAGAGGGTGGGAGGGGGGAGGGAGAGGGGAAGGGCTGGGGAGTGATATTGGCCACATTATGTTGTTATATTGTCTGTGTGTACAAATATGTAACAACAAATCCCATCTTTATGTACAACTATAATACACCAATAAAAAATGTGGAAAGAAAAGGAAAACAGATGGGGGAAAATAAAAATAAAGTTAGAATTAAGAGTAAGAAAATTTTGATCACAGAGGAGCAGTGAAAAAAATCAGCATATAAATTGAATTCATATTTTTCTGTATTCTTTCTTCATAGTCTAGAATCCAGAATTATTTTAGCAATTAATTGTAGGAAATTTAAGTAATCTGAAAAGATAACTTAAAAAAATTTTACATTATCCCAGTGGCTCAGGAGCCTGAGGCAGGAGGATTATGAGTTCAAAGCCTGCCTTAGCAACTTAGCAAGGCCCTAAACAACTATGAGACCCTTTCTCTAAATAAAATATAAAAAGCTGGGGATGTGGCTCAGTGGTTAAGCACCCCTGGGCTAATTTAATTATGATCACTGAAATCTTTTATATCTTTGTATAAATAAGAAAAAGTTTTAAATTACAATGTTGTGTTTCCTCTATAGTGACATTATAGCATATTTGACTTGTTATAAAAATAGATGTTCTTTTTAACCATCAAGGAAAAAAAAACAATAAAGAAAGATATAGGAAAGAAAAGTAAGAAAAAGAAAAATTATCTGAAATTTCATCAGATGGAAATGTATATTGTAAATGCATTTCCATGCAGACAATAGGCTTACAGAAGATAAATCCATAAAAGAAGATTCGTTATAATTCCACCAGCCCAGATTAATTAACCTTTGAGCATTTTGATGTGTTTTTTTTTTTTTAAACTGGAGATTAAACCCTGGTGTGCTTAACCACTGAGCCATATCCCAGCCCTTTTTATTTTTTTATTTTGAGGTAGGGTGTCCCTGAGTTGTTTAGAGCCTCTCTAAATTGCCAAGGCTGGCTTTGAACTTGTGATCCTGGGATTTCAGACAGGTCTGTGCCACCACCCCTAGCCTTTCTAGTCTTTTATTTGTTTCAACTTTGACCTGTTCTAGATGACTGTGTGTGCATTTGCAGCCTGATTTTTTTAAATATTAACTTATGAACATTTTAACACATCTTTGAGACTTTTGTGAACTTAATTTTTATTCCTACTCCCTTCTATGATTATCATAATTTATTTAACAATTATCCAATATCCGATTTTAATGAACTATTTAATATATATATAAAAAATACAGACAACAACAAATGTTAAGAATATACAGCACCTAGCATTGGTTAATAGATCTTAATATTTTGCCATTTTGCTTCAAAGATACCAATCTACCCCCTTTTTCTCATGAGTGCTAAACATTTTGGGTGAGGACTTTTTTGTATCCCAGCCTTTTAATTTTTTATAACTGGAGAAACTATCTTGAGTGGGTATGTGTGAGTACATATATGTATAGTATTAGCAATTCCATTTTTCTTTTGTATAGACAACCTTTATTGTGTAGTTGTTATTATCATGTTGATTTATGTGAATGAATGTGTGTGTTTATGTGACTATAAAATCAGGCTTTCACATAATTGAGGCCTTTCTGGTTTTCTCTGCTGTATGCTAGTAAAATTATCTTAAATACCACAGATTTCTAATCCATCACAATACAGCAATTCCCCACAACTTTATTCGTAATTGTCATATTTCTCTTTAACTTTCTAATTTGCCATGTAAATTTGAGACCTCAAAATGTAGTTTATATTACTATTTCATTCCACAGAAATCCTATAAACATTTGATTGGAATTGCATAGTAATTCTGGTGTTTGTGACTTTCCACTATAAATTGTGATGCCATGAGCATCCGGTTGTTTGCAGTCAGGAATATTTTTCTTGAAACTAAGATTTAAGAAATAGAATTCTGGAGTCAGAGGTTATATTTAAAAATCAATGTTATTTGATCAGATTGGTAGGTTATTTTTTAAAAGATGGGCAGTATCTACTGCTGCCAAAGGCTTGGGATATATATAGATGGGTACACTGGTGGTGAAAGTGACTTGTGACACATTCATGCATAGTAATCTAGAAATGCTGTTAAGATTAGAAAAGTTTTGTCTTTTTATTTGACAATGCTATTTTGAGAAGCCTATAGAAATAATTATTGCCTAGGAAAGTGTGTGTGTGTGTGTTTAAAGCAGCTTTTTTTACAATAGCAAACTTGGGAAATATTAATATTCACCAGTGGAAAGCTTTTGACTAATTGAAAGGTTTGAATCAAATCTATATATATTGACCTACAATGTAGTTTACGAGAAAGTTAAGTGAAAGAGAGGGCAAAGAAATCTATAGTATAAGTGTGTTTTTATTTAAAAACAAGAAGGGTAGGTAAACTGAATGTGTGCATTAGTCTGTGTTTAAGGACCTTAGGAAACAGGAGCATGTGCTCAAAGTTTAAGTTGGTTATTCCCAGGGTTAGGTTGGGGTAGGAAGGGAGTTAATTCATATACCATGAGATTCATTCTTCTTAAATGTATGTAGTTCAGAGGCTTTTAGTTTATTCATAAAGTTTTATAACCATGGACAACAAATTCCAGAACATTTTCATCATCTTATATTTATTGACTTTTTTTTCATCATCTCTCAAGTGTCTCAAATTTGAGTTTTTTATATTTTGGAATATTTGCATAAACTTTACCAGTTGAGTATCTATCCTTAATTATGCTGTACTTTGGTGGTTAAAAGAAAAGTTTAATAAAAAAAAGGAAATCACAGTGAGTTGGCAAAGTAATCTGTTTGTCTTGGAAAAGAGATTCTTGCCTGGCCATGCAGTAAAGGTCATTTATATACCCAGCCTTCTGGCAAGTCATTGGTTGATTTTATCTCTCTGTTCTCATGTATGTGGAATAATAAACATTTATTGGCATTTTAAACAACAGGATGAAAAGAAATTTTAACTTTACCATATCCATCGCTCTACATGTTAAAGATCTTGTTACTTAGTTTTTAAGTTATTCCAGTTGTCATTCTCAGTTGCTTTGGAGAGAGTACCTAATCACTGCCCATCAGCATTGTGTGTCTGGTGAAACAAAAGGATGCAACTGAGAAAAGAAAAAGAAAAGAAAAGAAAAACTGATTTCTTACTGTTTTTACTACTCTAGTCAACCATGAAGTTGAACTTACTTTATATTTTTTTGTCATTTTTTTAAAATTGTGTAAATTGATGATTGTTCTTTGCTGTTTGTCTATGACCCATTGGTAGTGGCTCCAGCCATTGTTGATAACCATTTCCTTCCTCATCCTTGTCTTTTTGTTACTGTATACTGAATTCTTATATTACAATTTATTTCAAATAATATTTTGATCTTTTAAAACTGAATTTGCTTTCATATTCAGCGTGTGTACGATGAAGAAGTGGAGGAGCCAGTGCTCAAGATTGAGGCAGAAAAAACAGAACAGGTACTTTAACTCTTTGATTAAGTTCCCAGCTTAGAGTAGAAGATTGATAGAGATTTGTTAGATATCTAGTATGGGGAAGGATACTGGGGAAGTGGGAGAGATTTCTCTCGAAAGGTAGCCCAAATGAACTTTTTTATTTGTTTCCGAAACTTAGCATATTAAGTAATATGTAGATTGAATTCCTGAATTCTGGTATAAAAATAGAGCAGAGATCAGCAAACCTTTTCTGTAAATGGCAGTAGCAAATATGGAGGTTTTATAAGCCACTTAGTTGTCTGTCTCTTCTCTTCCCCTTCCTCCTCTCCTTTTCCTCTTTTTCCTCTTTCTCTTCCAGCCTTTTAAAAATGTAGAATTTATTCTTACATTTGCAGAACTAGGCCATGGGTTAGGAGTTGGCCGATTTTTTTTTTTTTTTTTTTGGTGGTGTTAGGGATCAAATCTAGGACTTCAGGCATGTGCTCTACCACTGAGCAACATCCCCAGCCCAAATTTGCCACCTCTAAAGTACAATATTACATAGGTGAGTTATTTGAAGACTGAGTTTCTCTATCTCTCATGATTGCTTTGATGTTTATTACTACCAGATCAAAATGTTAATAAGATACATATTGGTCTAGTCTGCCCACAATTGAGTGCTTCTTGACTGCTATAGGAAGCTTTAGTATAGAGAATAGGAATTGCACAGTGAACAGTTACTGACTCTGTAGTAATACTGCAGGTGGCCGTTAACTTAGGATACTTTCTCTCAAGAGGTTATAGTACTGGTGACCACAGGACCTAGAGTTTCTAAGCTGTGTGGCTTAACTGTTTTGGAAGTTCAGAAGAGAAAGTACTGGTGGGTAGAGATAGGAAGGATGAGACTTTGGCTGGAGGAAGAAAGAAGGGCCATATTTTGAGGTGGTGGGTGGGGCTTTTCAGCAAGAGAATGCCATGAGCCAGAGTTCAGAGTTGATGATGTGTCTGGTATTTCAGGCCAGAATTATGTGAAAGCCTGATTTTGCAGTCACATAAACATACATACATACATGGACATTCACATATATAAATTAACTGGTGGCCAAGCAAAGAGGAAGGAAAACGGGTAAGAACTTGTTGCTGGAGGGCTTCAGAAAATAGGCCAAAAGGCCAAGGAGCAGTGGTTCTTGCCTTATTTCCTGTGGCTTCATAGTAACAGAAAGTGCATAAACATTCTTCCTGCCTGGTCTCACATATAGGTATTATTGGCACTAAGAAGTTCTGGGCCATAATGATTTCCTAGTACTCTGGCTGAGTTGCTTCCTCTTGTGTCCCACCCAGGAAGGCACAGGGGAGTGGGGGAACATTTATTATGGGAGTAGCTTTCAGGGAGCTCTAGCTTACTCAGAAAATGTAAATCACTTGAAAAGGTTAGTGCTCTGTCAGTAACTATTGCTTGTAACAGGTGAAGCTGTAAGTTTATAAGAGGATATTACAAACTAGCTACAGTCTGACTATTCCCAGGATTTTTAGGATAATCAAGATATTTTATTTCTAATGGTACTCAAGGACTTGCTAACCATTTAAGTGGAATAGTATTTGGTTATACCAAGTCAGCATTAAATATGAAAAATGGGTATTTAGTGAACTATTTTCTAAAAGCCACAGGGGAAGGAGGTATACCTTGGTGGTAGAGCACTAGCTTAGCATGCATGAAGCCCTGGGTTTAATCCCCAGCACTGCAAATATAAATAAGAAAAAGCCCTGTATGTTTCATGAACATGTTTTCACAGACTCAGTACAAAGACTTCAATACTTGAGGTAAAAGATAAAAAATACTCATAGGGTTTTCTCCTTTGGCCTTCAAAACAGCACTGTATGGTTTGGTTCCTTCTAGAGTTAATATTTTGAGAAGAGAAAATTATTAAATATATTTTTAATATTTCTCACAACTGATAACACATGTGCTTGTGTACAAGGGGACTGCCATTGAGAGCTGTTGTAAGTAGAGACCTGTGGAAAAGTTTCAGCAGGTTGGCGATATGGACAGACTTGTTTTGAGGGAAAGCATTGTTCTGTGTGATATATAGTAGAGATGAAACTGATCTTTCCTTGATGTGAAGCAAATTTATAAATCAATGGTAATTACTCATTTAAAAAAATTCTTTTAAACTATAATTGAAAAGTGACATCTCAGTCTAGAGTGTTTCCGTCTAAATTTTAGCTCCTAAAATTGGCCAAGGGACCATTAACTAAGGAATATACTCATGGGGTGAATCTCAAAATCTAGGCCCTGTATTCCTCCAGCAGTGGGGAAGTGACATGCCATTAATTGTTAGGGTACTTTCACACAACTTATTAACTGAACCATCATCCAGTATTTGAACTTGGTTGTAGATGGAAAGCTTGGAACTCCAGGATCTTAGGTGGTTTGATGCATGCCCAGAAAGTTGCAAAGAGAGTTAAGGCATTGGTCAGAATCTTGAATTTTGTTAACATTTTTAATTTAGATTTTTATTTTTCACATGAGGCTAGGCTTTAGAGAACATTAACAGTATTTTCTTATGGTGATATAAATACATTAAACATTCACACTGAATAGTATTTTGTTTATAGGAGAAGACCAGGGAACAGAAAGAAGTAGATCTGATTCCTAAAGTCCAGGAGGCTGTGAACTATGGTTTGCAAGTATTGGATAGTGCATTTGAGCAACTTGACATAAAAGCAGGCAACTCAGACTCTGAAGAAGATGATGCTAATGAGCGGGTGGAACTGATCCTTGAACCTAAGGTAAAGACATTTGATTCAGGTACTTAATGTTGTACCACATTTACTGATATGTCTTGGGGTCTTTACTTGGGTACAGGACTAGTATGACATAGACTCCATCTGTAGAAAGTGAGTGTGTTACTTACATTGAACTCATCAGAAAGACTTGCTTTAAAAACAAGCATTGATCACTTAAGAGGTAAAAGGCTGCTTGCCAGGGTGGGAGGTGCAAGCAAAGTGTGGCTCCTGCTCTAAGGTGCTCATTACGTTCTGGTGGGAGAGAGGAGGTATTTACGTGAGTACCCATCATAAGTGCTCTGAGAGGGAATTGACCTCTGACTGGCATGTTAAGGTGAAGATGAGATTTGAGTTGGGTTTTTTTTTTTTTTTATAAACTTCAGAAGTTTTACTTATTTTTAATTGACAGAATTTTATATGTATTTATCTTGTACAACATATTGTTTTGAAGTATGTATATATTGTGGAATGACTTAATTGAGCTAATTAATTGACACATACCTCACATAGTAACCTTTTGTACTAAGAACATCTAAAATATACACTCACAGTGATTTTCAAACAGAGTACATTGTTTTTTTATAATTAATTTTTAAATTTTATTTATTCTAATTAGTTATATATGACAGCAGGATGCAATTCAATTCATATTACACAAAGAGAATACAATTTTTCATATCTCTGATTGAACACAAAGTAGAGCCACACCATTCTTGTTTTCATACATGTACTTAGGGTAATGATGTCCATCTTATTCCATTGTCTTTTCTGCCTCTACCCCCTCCCCCTCCCTTGCCATTGCCCTATCTAAATTTTGTCTATTCCTCCCATGCTCTTCCCCACCCGTTCCCATTATGAATCGGCATCCTTGTGTCAGAGAAGACATTCAGCATTTGTTTTTTTGGGATTGGCTTACTTCACTTAGCATTTTATTTTCCAATTCCATTCATTTACATGCAAATGCCATGATTTTATTCTCTTTTAATGCTGAGTAATATTCCATTGTTTATATTTACCACATTTTCTTTCTCCATTCATCTACTGAAGGGTATCTAGGTTGGATCCACAATTTAGCTATTGTGAAACACAATACATTGTTATTAACTGTAGTTACCATGTTGTACCATGGATCTCTTGATCTCATTCCTCCTGTCATACTGAAATTTTGTTCTTTTGGATCAACATCTCCCCAATCCACTCTCCCAATAATCTTTAGGGCAGAGATGAGGTTTGAATTGAGGTTAGGATTGGGAGCCTCATTAGAAGTAGAGATTCTGTAGCTTGTGCTATGGGTGACTGTAGATGGGTTCAAAGAGCATTTGGATTGTTTCTTGATTTGGCTATTACAAGTAAATTCACTATGAGCATTACTGAACAGGCTTCCTCTTAGCCTTTAGTTTATTGCCTTACTCTTTTCTTCCTTGGATTGTTAAAGGAGATAATGTGGCAACAGGAGTTACACAGTGGTATACAAAGTAGGTTGCCATATTGATTTTGAGAGAGTATTTGTGGCACTAAGTGCCTTATAAATTAAAATATAACATACATTTACATATTTAAAGCGTTTTGACTCACCAGGACTGCTTTAATACTGCTTTTATACATAAAAAAACATACATTTTGAGAATCATAAGTAATAGCCCTAAATTTGGAAAGAAGCATGCTGAGGAAATAACCAAATGCAGAGGTGAGATTTGAATTGGAGTTCACATACACAAATGCATTTTTTTTTTTTTTTTTTTTTGGCTAACTAGAGGAGGGAGTCTGGGGTAGGACTCATCAAAGCTCCCCAGAAGTTTCTTTCCTTGGTCCTCCTTTTTCACATTTTACTATGAGATCGTATCCTTTTCCTCATTTGGTTACTGATGGTAACTTTTTGCAGGGTTTTTCCATTTTGTTAATGAGGTGCTTGGGGAGGATTCAACTTTACTTGCCATCTTTACCTAGAATTTAACATTTTTAAAACCAGTGATTTTTCTTCTTTTCAAATTCTGCGGTGTTTCTTATTCTCTGCTTTTATTAGGCAGCTTGTTTGGGTTAGTCAGATGGAATTGGATGTCCAGTGAAACACTTGATTTTATTTTTCAACATAAGTGTTTAATGGCTGTTCCCTTTCACTTCTTGTAGGATCTATACATTGATCGTCCTTTACCCTATCTCATTGGGTCAAAGCTGTTCATGGAGCAGGAAGATGTAGGACTTGGAGAGCTGTCTAGTGAAGGTACTTTTCTTCACCAACTAGTCTTGTTACTTTTAACATTTGTATCTTTTAATTTTAAAATAATTTGAGAGCTTACATTAATGTTGTAAGAATAGTGCAGAGAACTCACATATATGCCCTTTTCCCAGGTTTGTCAGTTAACATTTTACCACATTTGTTTGATCTTGCGCGCGTGCGCGCGCTCTCGCTCTCGCTCTCTCTCTCTCTCTCTCTCTCTCTATATATATATATATATATATAAAATCTCCACTTTTTTTTTTCCTGAACCTACTAGAGACGTTGTGCCCTATTATTCCTAAATGTTTCTCTCTGTTTTCTGAGTACAAGGACATTCTTTTATGTAGCTCTAGTATAATGACCAAAATCAGAAAGTTTTATTGAACATAATACTGTTACCTAATCTTCAGTCATAGTTAGATTTTGCCATTTGTCCATTGATATCTTTTACCATCTTTTTCTGGTCCAGGCCTCAATCCAGGATCTCCTACAGCATTTAGTTGTCAAATCTCTCTAGTCATCTTTTAGTCTGATACATTTGCTCAGCTTTCTTTGCTTTTCATGACCTTGACACCTTTGAAGAATACCAGCCAGTTTATGAATATTTTTTTTCTTTTTTGTGGTAAGATACTTTGAGACTGTACACATTTTCTATTCTTAATGTAATAAAGATAATTTTAATTACATTTAGTAGGTATAGATAGCTTTCATGCTATTGTTTGTGATTTTGAGGAAGGACATTAAGGACATTTTCTTATGCATGTTAGTGCTACCCCTTATATTCTTCTCAACAGAGGGTTCTGTAGGCAGCGATCGTGGCAGTATTGTGGACAGTGAAGAAGAGAAAGAAGAGGTAAACACTGTTTGCTATGATTGGGTCACGGTAAGCATGAAACTTAGGATGTGCTTAGCCAGCTAAGTACAAAACGTTTTTGTGAATTGGTGGTGATCTGTTTTTTGTGTGTTTGTTTGTTTTGTTCTTTTTTTGTGACTAGTCTGGCTATGCTTGCCTACACTGGTCTCAAACCCTTTTGTGCAAATGATTTTCCTGCCTCAGCCTCCTGAGTATCTGTTACTGTAGGTGTGTACCACCATGCCCGGCCATACTCTGAAGTTTTATCCTTGGTGTTAGATTTTCTTTTTGTCTTGTGTTAGAAACAGCACTGCTTGAATCTCTTTTACCCTTACTTTCCCTCCCACCTTGCCAAATCCCTTTTCTTCCCATTTATTTTGAGGAGGCAGCTTAGATATTTTGGTGAAATCTCCACTTATGATAAAGTCTTTGAATGTATTTTTTCTGAATAATCCTAGCAGAAAAAAAATCTACATTTAACATGTTTTAACTACAAAACTTTCTAGATGAAAGGATGCTTTAAAGCATTCTCTAGCATTTTTGTATTTATAGCATGTAGTCTGACTCCCTGATCTAGTGTCTAGAGTCTTGAGTTATTCTTAGATGGAGTATTCATTATTGCAAAGGGCAGAGAAACTTTGAAGGCTGGTCCTTAGTATCAGATTTCCAAAAGGACACCATTTTGTATGCACATTCTTGTCTTCTCATCCATCCTGCCTTCTCTAGCAGTAAGAAGTGACTTTTCTTTAAGCAGCCTTGCTACAATAGATAGTTATTCTCTGAATTTTTTTTTTTTTTTTTTAACCTGTTGATACAGCTCTTTACTAAATTGTTTATGTTCCCTTCTTGGTCCTGATGAAGTAGTTATTCTACCTAGAGGGAGTATAGAAAGTGGATCCAAAATGTAAAATAACACACCAGCTTTTGAAAATTTAGTCAATTAAATGTGTAGCTCTTACTTTGAATCCAAAGGTTAGAATGTAAAGTACAGATGCCAAGAACAAATGTTTAGAGGTATTTCACTGGCCACAAAAATTACATTAGCTGATAGGACCTTTCATAATAATTGTCAACTATCCACCTGTTTACATCTTGATACTTAAGGTGGCAAGTAGTCAGTATGAGAGATTAAGTGTCAGAGCTTTTCCTCTGCTAAACTTTCCCCAGTCTTCGACCTGAAATCATTTCTGTGCTTCTAAGTAAAGCCTTTGTAAACAACAAAGTTATTTTCCCCCCGCTAGGAGTCTGATGATGATTTTGCCAATCATAGTGACAATGATCAAAACCAGGTAAGGCTCATGTATTGAAGTGACTTTATTTCTGTTTTTTTAATAATTCTTTTATTGGTGCACTGTAATTATTTGTAATGGTGGGATATTTATACATCTGCATGATATTTACTTCTAAATTTTAATTGAAGTGTTGCATATATACTAAAATTACTTTTGAAACATTTATGACAAAGTGAGGATTTTTTTCATGTTTTACAACTAATTTTCCTTTGTATTTATGCTAACTACTCCCTTTGTATTTTTTCCCAATTTTGCTTTATGATTTCATTTTCCTTAAGGAAAAAAAATAAGAAATTTTGAAAAAGATCCTATAAAAAGAATACCCCATTATCCAAACTGAACTATGAGTCCTCTTCTCATTTTAAAATCTTGAGACATTAATGATCACAAGATGAATATAATTGTTCCTACTGTCTTAGCACAGTTATCTTAATTTTTGTTTATCTATCAAAGGTCATGTTCTTTTTGTCACATGCATATTTTATTCTTTGTTCTTTTATGTCAATATGTTTTCCTTGTCAGACTTTTGTGGGGAGTACCAGGGATTGAACTCAGGGGCCCTCCACCTTTGAGCCACATCCCCAGACCTATTTTGTGTTTTATTTAGAGCAGGATCCCACTGAGTTGCTTAGTGCCCACTTTTGCTGAGGCTGACTTTGAACTCCTGATCCTCCTGCCTCAGCCTCCCAAGTTGCTAGGATTACAGGCATGCACCTCCGTGCCCGGCTTTTCCTTGTCATTTTGAATAGTCTTTGTAATTTGCTTTGTAAACTTACTTGTGTGTGTGTGTTTGTGTTTTCCAGTAGTGGGGATTGAACTTCACACATATCCATATTGCTCTACTACTAAACTTTATCTCCAGCCTCTTCTATGTTTTTAAACATGCTGATATATGGTAGTAAGGGAAATCTTTTTTTTTTTTTTTTAATTTTTTTAAATACACGACAGCAGAATGCATTACAATTCTTATTACACACATAGAGCACAATTTTTCATATCTTTGTATATAAAGTATGTTCACACCAATTCATGTCTTTATACATGTACTTTTTTTGCATTACAATTCTTATTACACATACACCACAATTTTTCATATCTCTGTATGTAAAGTAGGTTGACACCTGGTAAGGGAAATCTAATGAAGCATTTTGTACTTATTGATTGGTACTTCTGTTTTCCAGGTTGTATTCAGAAATATGGTTGGTCTCTATAGTTTTAATAAGCAGTCTAATGTCAGAAGATATTTTTTTTCTATGAAATTTGCTGTTAATATTTATAAATACAAACAGTTTTTCAAACAGTACAATACAGTGTTTAAAAAACACTGAATTCCCATCTGTTTTTATTGAGTTAGACTGGTTTTGTGTGCCATAGCTAACCTCACGGTTTTAAGGATTAAATTAGGTAATAAAATCCTTTTGGCATAGTGCTGACAATTCTCTTAGTGACTTAAACAGTAAAAGAAAACAACAACAACAAAAAAACTTTTTAAAGATTGTACAAATTAGACATACTAGGTACCTTTGGAAAAATTAAAAATTAGAATTCAACAAATAAGGTTGTATTTAAGCCCACCATCATTGTCTTCTCATACTCCTCAGAGGCAGCTGATATTATGATCTGGCAGTGTGCCTTTCTAAGTCTTTTCCATTGCTTTTATAATGGAATGTATTCTGCAAATACATTTGAATTCTTAGAAATGATACAGTACAGTGGGGCAGGGTATTAGGCTGGATTTGTCATTCTCCACTTTTTTACTTGGTCTACTTGGATGGCTCTTTAGTTGTTACAGTTTATTTCTTTTTACTCTTACCTAGTGTTTTTATTAAAATAAGACATTGTTTTATTTATTTCTCTTGTGATGAACTTCCTGAATATTTCATATTTCAGTTGTATGTTCTTGCTATTACATCCTTATTGAAAGAGTAAGTTCTAGCTAGGCATGTTGGCACACACCTGTAATCCCAGCTACTCAGCAGGTAGAAGGATAGCAAGTTCAAGGTATGCATGGGTATCTTAGTGATACCCTGTCATAAAATAAATTAAAATGCTGGGGGGATGTAGCTTAGTGGAAAAGTGTCCTTGGATTTAATTCCCAGTATTGTCCCCCTCCAAAAAAGTAATTTCTTTATTTTTATTCTAATTAATCCTTGTGTATTATTTGTTCTGCCACATATACTTTCTGCTTCATTGTTTGTTTGCTACATTGCTATCATTATTATCAATATATCTATTAGTTATTCCCTTTGTGAAGGGACAAATGCAAAACTAAGTGACAGTATCTCTCTCTTTTTTTTTCAATGTTTTTAGTTATAGGTGGACACAGTACCTTTATTTATTTATATGTGATGCTGAGGATTGAACTGAGGGTCCCACACGTACTAGGCAGGTGCTCTAAGGCTGAGCCACAACCCTAGCCATGAGAATATCTGTTTTTGAGCCTGATGATTTGTGACTAATAGTTCAAATCTGGTGTTTTACACTCAGAACACTGCACAAATGAGTGATGAAGAGGAAGAGGAGGATGGTGACCTTTTTGCTGACTCTGAGAAGGAAGAGGAAGACATTGAAGATATTGAAGAAAATACTAGACTAGTAAGAAAGACTGTAGCTGCTGTCACTTGGCCAGATTTTAGAAATGGTGCCTATGACTCAGTCCTTATATACTCACTTACATTTGTAGTCATCTTTTGTGTCATATTTGTAATTGCATTTACACTTTGGTGAAAACAATGGTGAGCATCCCCACTTGCCATACAATTGTCATCTTCTTTCAATGTTACAATTTTACAGCTCAGATCATTCAGAATACATTCAGTTCTATAGTTTTAAGACTTAAAGCTCTTTCGTCACCTACCAAGCACCTTATGATAATTTTCTTGTTTAGATTTTTCAGGTATTAAAGTGTGCTAGTAAAAAAATAAGGTAATAAAGAGCACATATATCCTTTTGAAGGAACACTATTATGAATCACGTTCTTTGCGTTATCTCCATAGTGTGCATATGTTTAAATTCATCTAGTTAAATTCATCTAGTTTTTTCTTTGATACAGTTTCTTTGCATGTGTTGATATGTGTAATTTTGTGGTGACCAAAAGTTATCTGTCTATTATAATAGTAATTCTTTTGTTCTCTTCTGTCCATAGAAAAGACCTACGTCATTTGCCGATGAGCTGGCAGCCAGGATCAAAGGGGATGCCTCTAACCGACTAGAAGAGGAGCAAATAGGTGAGCCTCAGAGGATAGTTAATGGGGGTGGTAAATAACGGGTGGGAGCCTCTGCTGACTTCACTGAGGGTGGAGTTCCCTTTCAAATTACATTGTAGTTCTTATTCTGTTTTTGATTCAAAAACGGCTTTTGATAATGGAACACTGTGAACCCTGGAAGAAAAATGAACATGTGCATTTGTATATAAGATTTTACAGGCAATTCCAGGGAGTTAATGGGTACTCCAGAGGACTGTGAGCACCAGATTGAGTTCCTGACTAAATGTTTACTCCTATATATTGACTAAATAAGAAAATACACTATATAGTATATTGTAGTTATTTAATAGGATAGATATCAGAATGATTTCTTGAAAAAGTATGGTCCTGATATGAAGATGATCTTGGCATATAAGCAGCAACCTTTTGGCATACAAAGATGACTCTCTTGAGTACCTTCTTTTGTATAAGGCGTTGGGTTAAGTGCTCCATTGGAGCTGAGATATGAAGTTGAATGTCTGTCTTTAGCCTGAGTCATGAGGATGACAGACATATAGACAGAGAGAGTGAATATCATATAGTATGTAGAGAGAAAAAATACACACATAAAAACTAAGGATGGACTATGTCTTATTAAAATAGAAATATTCAAATCTTATCCATAGGAGAAGCAAAATCCCGGAAGACATTAAAAGAGAAGAAGGAAAGGAGAACACCTTCGGATGGTAGGCCTTTCCCTCAATTTGATTATTTAAGGAGCCTTTTTGATTCAGGAATATTGTTTATATATCATTTATAAAGTGTTGCTTTAGATGCTGACAAGTGAATTCTTTTTCAAAACTACTTAGGGCTGGGGTTGTGGCTCAGCAGTAGTATGCTCGCCTAGCATGTGTGAGGCCCTGGGTTCAATCCTTAGCACCACATAAAAATAAATAAATGAAATAAAGGTATTGTGTCCAACTACAAGTAAAAAAAAAATATTAAAAACAAAAACCAAAAACAATCAAAGATCATGTTTTGGGATCCTGAGGTGACGGGTGGATGTGGAGCAAAATGTCTGTAAACATTTGAATTATTAAATTTTTATAGAGGCCATTACCTAACTGTTTGCTAGCATTTTCAGTAAAGACTATAGCAGGCCCTTTTGTATTTTATAGTAATGTCCATTATGTATGTTCATCTTGTTGCTATGTCCATCTGTAGATCTCTTTCTTCAGCCTGCTTTTCCCCTAGATTCTTGGGGAGATGGGTCTTGAATGTGACAGTTGAGCTGTGTTCTCACTTCAAAGTAAATGTGTCTAGGAGGATTTCCTGAAGAATTGACTGTGCTCTGGACATTTACCAACTTGAGAATGAGAGCCCCAAGACCCTTTTGAGGGACTCAGTGAACTGTTTAATAGGTTTTTGTATGAAATCTGCAAGTGTGCCTTCAGCTACTCCTGGTTAGATATGATTAAATTCCATTCCAGTGTTGTGGATGTTGTAGGGGCAGCCCCAGGAATTTGGGTTCCAAACACACTTTAACTCTTCTTGCACAACATTTCTGCTTGCTAGATGAAGAAGATAGCTTATTTGCACCCCCCAAGTTGACAGATGAAGACTTCTCACCATTTGGTTCTAGAGGCGGACTGTTCAGTGGAGGACAAGGACTTTTTGATGATGATGAGGAGGTGAGTTGATGATGATGATGAGGAGGAGGTTTGTGAGCAGTACTCAGTAATGTTTCCTATAGCTGTTTGTCATGGGTTCACAAGGAAGAAATATACTTTGTTCTTTTAGTAGGAGAAAAATAACTTTTCATTTGGAAGTTCCTTCTATTTTCCTATTTTGGGACATATTTCAGAATCATAGAGTGAGAAATACTATTTCCTACTGTCCTTTGGTAGGTGAGGAGAGAATGTGAGAGTGAGTATTAATAGTGAAGGATTTACTTGGTCAGATAGGTGATTATTTCTTACCTTATTTGATCTTTGTATTTAATTCCTGAGCAGGCCCAAATTACTTAAGGTTCTATTTTGCAATAGTCTTCACTTGATGACTGATTTTCTGTCAGAATAGTACATATATAGCTTTGAATTACAGGGTACTTTTCCTTAGAAGTCTTTAAATGCAGCTATAATTACCTTTACATTTTAAAATTCTTTGTCACATACCTACTACAACTAGAGTGACCTCTTCAGGGAAGTCCCCCGGGATCAGCAACCCCAAGCCCCCGTTAATGAAGGTAAGCTGGGGTTGGACCTACTCTGCGTTTTCCTTGTGGGGGTTTCACAACTGTTTCTTTCCTGTAAGGAGATGAAATGCCCAAAGTTGTTTCTTTGTTGAGCTGAAAGCTGTTGTTTTTTTCTTGGCCCAGTTGAAAACAGTTTGATTTCACTCATTCATTTCTTAGAAAAAACACTATATCTGTAAACTAAAGTGCAGATTTGCCTTTTTCTTGGGAGAGAATTTACAAAAAGAAAAAGTACTCTGTAGTAGTGTTTATGATATCTTTAACTTAAAGAAGTTAAATTCAAAGAAGCACTTTTAATATTCTGCATATAAGTTGGCCATCAATAATTCCCCAGCTCTTGTGCATCAGAATCATCTGTGTAGAGTGGGTTTCTTTTTTTTTTTTTTTTAAATACTGGAGATTGAACCCAGGCCTCCACATGCTAGACAAGTGTTCTAATACTGAGCTATATCCCCAGCCCATGTTTTGAGTTTTTGAAAAGTTTATAATTTTTTTTATACCTGTAGTTTTATTAAATTTGAGGTAGTTCTTGGGAATTAGTTGTTTTAAGCAACTTGATCTTCCAGACAACATTTCCTCAGGGTTGGAATCCTGACATCAGCTCACTGTCCTTTGGGTTCTGTTTTCCACCTTTTATCTCCTGATGACTGACTTATGTCATTTTCTTCTTTGCTGTTATTGTCTTCACTTTTTTTCATTGATGTCTCACACTTTGTACTAGTCCTTTTTACTTGTTCAGCTCATCAAGCTGGAATAGGTAGAGTTAGAATTATTTTGTGGGACCTGGTTGCTTTGTCCATGCCTCCCCTAGTTGTCCCCACTACTGCTGTTTGACTGTAGACATATGACAATCCCCAGAAATTACAGCTGGACTATATCAATCCTCAGGGAGAACTCTTGGCATTGTTAGAGAAGAAAAATACCCAAGAATTTTTAAATGGTTTACTTTGGAAAAATTAGTTTCAACAGGTTTCCTATTTAGGTATGTGTCATGTTGCGCATGATTCAGGAAAGGTGAGTTTAACAGTTAGGAAAGTTATTTTATTTGTGAAGTGATTGTCCCTTTCTTTATCTAGAGTCTTCATCCACCAAACCTGGAAAGAAAATCCCAGCAGGAGCTGTGTCTGTGTTTTTAGGTAACATGGTGTTTGTTTTTTAAATAAGTATACAATTAATGTTTTGTCATTTTTTTTTAAGCTGTGATTTTCTAGGGCATGACTGGAGAATAAGAGGTACCTGGAAGCTTCAGAGGGCATTGAACAGCATGTTGAAAGAGGTTGTTTTCTGACGTTAGCTCATATTCTCTTAGAATCAGTCGCCTAGGGGATTGAGGGGATAGCTCAGTGGTAGAGTGCTTGCATAGCATGCACATGATCCCGAGCACCACACCAAAACAACAAAAACAAAACAATCTGTGGCCTTGGACTTTTTTGTGTGTTTGTCCAGGTCATTCTGCATTGTGGTATGATCCCAAGCAGTAAGAAATAGAGGTTATTTGTCTTTGTTTATGTTTTGTGTATAAACTGAAGCTAATACTTCTTGATAGATAGTATTGGTTTTCTTCAGGAGGCTCCCCTGGCTCTCAGTTGTGGCTTTCTTGTCTTTCCACCCCCAGGGGACACTGATGTATTTGGGGCCACCTCTGCTCCATCACTGAAGGAGTCCCAGAAGCCTGAGCAGCCCACTCCAGGGAAGACCTCATACCTCCCAGCTCCTGCTGGCCTCTTCGATGATGATGATGATGAAGATGACTTTTTTGCAGCATCCTGCAGCAAAACTTCCAAGACAGGTACCTGTTTCTGAAGTTAGAAAAAGAATGTTGACCTAAAAAGGACATAGCTCCCTAGTTCTGTGTGTCTTCAGTTCCAGAATCTCTTCTCAAGTGTTTTTGTGATTGTCTCATCTATACTTACAAAAGTTGTGCAAACTTGGAGGTCTCTGTTTAATTAACCAATCTTTTCTGCTCCAGAAACTAATTATTGTCCTTCTTATTCAGAGCTGAAATCTTTTCCCCTATAATTTCTGCTAAAAAATTATAATTCTGACCTTTGGAATTACTAAGTTTTAATTATATGTTCTTCCAGCAACCTTTAGTAAATTATATGAACAGAGTATTGTACACTAGTCATTTAGTCCCAGTTTCTCTTCTCTGCTAAAAACTCAAGTATCCAAGAATAACAGGACTTTAGCTCTTTGTCTACTTTGGTTCTCCCTTTTCTTCTTCCAGATTTAAATAAGTGTGTTCATAAAGTCTTTCCTCTTAAGTTGTTTGTTCATTAATGTACAGATTAATCTCCCAGGGGCTTTTGTTAAAGTGAAGTTTTTGAATGAATGGGTCTTAAGATGGGGCCTGAGAGAATCTACATTTCCAACAAGTTCCCTGGTAGGCAGAGTTCACTACTCTGTAGGTCACACTTGGAGGAGCAGGATTCAATGGCTTTGCCAGAAAAGAAAGATGACTAAGGTGTACATACTTTTAACAATTTGAAAAAAGAAAGGGTGGTATAAGGAATAGATGAGTTCAGAATGTATTTTGAAGCAGACCATCTGGACTAACTCTTCTTTTCCAGTGTTAGGTGTTGGAAGTAGGGATAGAAGCAAAAACATGAGGAGAAATGATAGTCTAGCTCTTTTAGAAAGAGGGCAGGCAGGTGCATAACACACTCAGACCCACAGCCTGAAATGACAGTTAATGAAATGACAATAGTCTGAGGTCCCTCACTCAGTGGACATCTTTGAGAACTGGTTTGGCATCACAAAAAAGTTGTTGCCTCATTCCTTGACAGATGACTGTCAGGACACTCATGAGTCAGTACCCTCATTTCAGTGACCCATGCCTCATTCAGTGCAACAGTGCTCATGGGAATGAAAGGTTGGAAACCACCCAGTAGTGTAAGCTGTGGTTGTTCCGTTAAGTGGAGTTCAGAGAACAAGGTTTGTATAAGTGGACTTGGGAAGATTTTCTAGGTACATTAAGTGGCAAATGCAGAAGGTAGGGCACATTGCTCAGATTGTCTTATAATTCATTTATAGTCTTGTTAATATCTAAAGTTATTATATTAACTTTTGGGAATTTAGCAGCACATATTCCAAACTATTTCTGATGTCTGTCTTGTTTGGGTGGGCAGGTAGAGTTCTGGGGGCATTTCAGGGTTTGTTTTTATCTGTTTCTGTATAGTTGTATTTTTAAAAAGTAGATTCTTAGAATGGTGTGGACTTGGTGACTTATTTAAATGATGTTTCTTTCTTCAGGCTTCTCTTTTGGATGGTTAAACTAACTGCCCAGGGTTTCATTTGTGCTACTGTTGTGCTCTTTGAGAAATACCAAGGCAATGGGACTGGGGTGGTAGCTCAGTGGTGGAGCACTTCCCTAGCAAAAAAAAAAAAAAAAAAAAAAAAAACAAGAGAGAGGAGTGGGGGGGGAAGATGGATGAAGAAAATTACCAAGGTAACTACATATAAGAAATAGCATGACTTTTTTGTATATCCTTTGAAGGGAAAGACTTTTTTTTTTTTTAATTTGTGAATATTATGATAGGATTTTGATGCTAGTGTCATTTTATGCTGTGGTATCTTTTTTAAAGAAAAAGTCAAATCCACCAAATCCACTGCCAGTATCTTCGATGATGAAGAAGGAGATCTGTTCAAAGAAAAAGCAGCAGCTTTGCCAGAAGCTACTGTGAATCAGACAGATGAAAACAAAGCAAGGGCAGAAAAAACGGTGAGCAGGAGGGAAAATAAGGAATGTTGATCAGAGACAGTTTACTAATTCATCTGAAGCCCAGAGGGAAGTATTGTTCCCTTTTATGTTTGTGTTGAAGCAGTTTGAAGAATTAGAGCACCCACAAACCTACAATTGTTAGGATTTTGCCCAATATTATATGCATCTGAACCTTTCTATACAGTTTTTTCCTGAACTGCTTTTAAGTAGGTTATAGTCATTATGACATTTTACCCCTAAATGTAAAACATCTCTTTAAAGGATTTCTGTGTAATCAAAGGCCATTAACAGTTATGAGATTAATATAAGTGCTTTAGTGGAATATAATATCTAGTCTACATTCTGATTTCTCCCATTTGTCCCAACATGTCTTTGTAAAATCATACCTGACAAAAAAAAGAATAACTGACATGAAATTCTCTTACGTGTAGTCCATATTCTAATTCTTTTTCTTGTCTCAAAAATGTTTTTTTTAAAAAGCACTTTTTTTTTTTTTTTAACAAAATTAAAGCAATGCCTCCTGTGTTTTTCTTTTTTTATGGCCAGCCAGTTGTCTTGTTGAATGTATAACAATGTGAATTTCCCTGATCATTTTACTTTAATTAAATTAGGTTTAGATTTGCATTTTTGGCAAAAATATAGGCAGGCAAAGTGTCCGCTGCCTCACCTCCAAGATGCCTCGAGCCTACTGTGGTCTTTGTGACAGTTTGTTTGATCACTTGGTTAAAGTGGTGCTAACTTCCAGGAGTGGTGATGTTTACCTGTAATCCCAGGAGCTCTGGAGGCTGAGGCAGGTGGATGGCAAGTTCAAAGTTAGCCTCAGCAACTTGGTGAGGCCCTAAGCAACTCAGTGAGACCCTGTCACTGAATATAATACAAAAAAAGGTTGGGGATGTGGCTCAGTTGTTAAATGCCCCTGGGTTTAATCCCCAGTACCTAAATAAATAAATAAAGGTGCTAACCACACTGCTCCACTGGAAAGGTGCCTTCATTTCTTCTGTCATTTATAGACTGATGTCTAAGTGATGTTTCGACACTATGAATCTCCTGTCTTCTACCAGCCTTGCATGCAGTGGTTTTAATATCCACTGGTGATCTTTTCCTGAACCATTTATCCTGTAAGGAATATGAAAAAATGTCTAATTCTGCATTTCATCTATCCTTACTAGCTGACATTCTTTCGAATAGAAGTTTCTCCTCATCCTTCCCCCCACTTTTAGTGTTATTTTGGGAGTGGGTATACTTTATTCCACATGTTATTGCCCACTCCCATCATTGTCATTTTTGTTGATTCTCAAATTGACCTGTGTCTGGCCGGTGACTGCGTCCTCATCAGTCTTGAAGCTCCTTTAGCTGCTTCCTTCTCCCACTGTTCTGCACAGCTTGCACCCCCATGTTTCCTAAGTCATCTCAGTGTGTTATGACCTTACTATGAAACCTGACTTCTCTTCCTGCCACCAGAGTCCCAGCATTCAGAACATGGTGGCCCCTTGGGTAGCCTGCCTTTCTAGGTATCTCTGATTGCACATGTCCCCTCTGTGAACTGCATGGCATGGGAAGTGTGTCCTGCTCCCTGCTGCACCAGATATGCTTTTTGCTCTATCTTGCTTTTCTCAGTGTCCTCTGTCTGGAATGCTCTTGCTTATACTGTCTCACTGTGTCTGGGCCTTGTTCATTTTGGGAATTTACTTTCTCAAGGAATTGTTTATTTCCTCTTTCCTAACTTAAACTAATTTTTAAATTATTTTGCTTGAAAATTCTCTCTTTGTATTAATTGTGTGAACTTTGTACACACCCAAAGTCCACAGCATCTTTATTCCCAAGGTTCATGACTTGGGGCCTTCTCATAGAAGAGATTTAGTATGTTTTCTGAATGAATGATTAGGTATACTCTAATTTTCAGGCATGTTACTTACTAATCCTCATTTTTTCTTTTTTTCCCTCACAAAGGTTACAGTACCTTCTAGCAAAAATCTCAAGTTCTTGTCAGAAACAAAGGCTCAGAAAGGTTTATTTTCGGATGAGGAGGACTCTGAGGTATGGAATTCTCTTACTTGATCATGTGTGAATGTGAGATTAGAAATTGTTTCCAAATTAGTCTTTACTTTCTTTTAAATTTGTTCTTTTTAGTTATACATGATAGTAGAATGTATTTTGACATATCATACATACATGGAGTATAACCTCCCATTTTTGTGGAGTTACTGGTCGTGTATTCATACATAAGTGTAGGAAAGTTATGTCCAGTTCATTCTACTGTCTTTCCCAGTCCTAACCTGCTTCCCTTTCCCCCTTCCCCGCTGTCCAGTCCTTCTGGACAACCCCCTACCCCTCCCTATCCCCCACCCCTGCCTATTGTGAGTCAGCATTCACATATCAGAGAGAACATCCAACTTTTGGTTTTTTGGGATTGGCTTATTTTATTTAGCACGATAGTCTCCAGTTCCATTCACTTACCAGCAAATGCCATAATTTCATTCTTCTTTATGGTGAGTAATATTCCATTGTGAATGTGTACCACATTTTCTTTATCCATTCATCTGTTGAAGGGCACCTAGGATGGTTCCTTAGCTTAGCTATTGTGAATTGAGCTGCTATAAACGTTGATGTGGCCATGTCACTATAGTATTCTGATTTTAAGTCCTTTTGGGTATAAACCTAGGAGTGGGATAACTGGGTCAAATGGTGGTTCTATTCTAAATTTTCTGAGGCATTGCCATACTGCTTTCCAGAGTGCTTACTCCGATTTGCAGTCTCACCAGCAATGTATGAGCATACCCATTTCCCCATACCCTCGCCAACATTTGTTGTTACTTGTATTCTTGATACTTGCCATTTTGACTGGAGTGAGATGAAATTTCAGTGTAGTTTTAATTTTTATTTGTCTAATTGCTAGTGATATTGAACATTTTTTTCATATATTTGTTGACTGATCATATTTTTTTGTTGTTGTTCAGTTCCTTGAGGCATAGGACTTTAGTAGTTCACTTCTTTCTTTGAAACAAATGTCTTAAAAATACATGGTCCTTAGAAAGCAGTATGTATGCAATACTTCTTACTTTTGGTATTGAATCCATTTCATCTCCTGGGAGGAAAGAATTGTCTTAGGATGCTCTGATTTTAGGCTGTTTTTTTTGGTATACATCCTGAGGCATTCTTAGCAGAATGGAAAGCAATCTGCTGCTTCCTCTTTTGATAGTCTTGCTAACTGGATAGTGGGGTTGATGCTATAGAGACATTTATTTGGTCTTCTTATGGCTAGTCACAGGTTGTGGGTAGCCTTGGTCCCTGTGGGCTGTCAGAAGCTGCACTGCTTTTTCTGACTCCCTCACACCTAGTCCTTTCAGAAGTGATTTTGGGCTGACCTTTTGGGATGGAGACCCATACAAGAATATAAAGGGAAGTAGTAAGTTCCCTTCACAGAAAAATATACGGACATGGCAGAAATTTACATGTAATTTCAAGAAACTGTGGACTCTAGGTTCAGCTCTCAAGGTTAGATTTTGTGCTCAAAGCCAGGATGAATACATAACTCTTTGGAGGTGGACTGATTGTGCTTGATGTAAATAACACCTTTGAGGTTTGCATTTCATTGAAGGCTCATGCACAGAGATAGGAATTAGCTAAAGTCCAGGTTAGCCAGATTTCTAGCCATCAAGACACCATGCAGAAGGGCCCACACTCTGAGTTACTCCATGTTTGTCACCCATTGGGGCTATACTCACATCTTAGGGTCTTTGCACTGGCTCCTGCCCCACTGGAAGGCTCTCCTCAGAAGCTCGTTGGTTTACTTTCTTACTCCTTCAGGTCTTCTGAGGCCTCAACTGATGGCCCTACAGAGGACGAGGTTGTTGGCATGCACCACACTGTGCTCCTTCTCTCCTCTCTTCTGTTATTCATAGCATGTGTTGCCAGGGGACCATGTGTATTTATTGTTCATTGTCTCTACCCCAAATTAGTTTAAGCTCCACAACATTTTGTTCCCTGCTTATATACTTGACATGCTACCTCTGGTACTAATGCTTGGTATTACTTACTGTTCATTAATTATTAAGTCCATGGAAGAAACAAATGTTGAGTTAATTTTAGGGAAAAGCCTGAAATTACTAAGTGTTCTGGTTATTAGCGTTATGAAACAAATCACAATTTTGTGCTTTCAAACATCAAGTTTTATTGTCTCTTATGGAACTAGAGGTTGACTGAGCTCAGCTTGGCAGTTGTCACTGAGGGTCTTTTATATCTGAGGGAGGATGGACAAAGAATCATCCCACTCATGTGTCTGGTGCCTGGGTGGGAAAGATTCCTTGGGCCCTCTCTCTATTCCCAAGTGGTCTCCTAGCATGGCAGCTTCAAGGAAGCTGAGTCTTTTATGTGGTGATTCAGAGTTCCAAGTGAGATTCTTGAGAGAGAGAGAGAGAGAGAGCTGGGAAGAGCCTGTATTATTGCCTTTTGTAACCCAGCCTTGGGATCAAGTGTTCCATATGTTGCATCTGTTTGTTGTTTGAGACAGTCAGAAAGGCCCACCCAGAATAAATGGCAGGGGCATAGTCCCTATTTCTCGATGGTGGCTGTGTCAGGGAACCAGAAATTTTTTAAAAAAATCACCACCAAAGGCTTTTCCCTGTTTGTATCATCATACAATGAATGATTTTATTGGATGTTGTTGGGATTCTTAGGCAAGAAAAAGTAAAACAAGGGGAAATAAAGCATTGAAGCAGAAGGCATGATTCTTTTATTTCTCGAGTGTGGAGCTGAAGCCTGTCCTAGGAAGTCATTTTGGGGGACATGTTTGAGGTGATTGAAATATGTTTTTTTCTCTAATACCAAGAAAGGTCCGAAATTATGATGTAAAAATTGGTTTTTACTCTTTGGTTTGGATTGCTTTCATTTTCTGAAAACATCAGAACACCTTTTTATAAACCTGCATATAAAGGTGGGACTCCATGGAACCCAGGTGAAAACCACTGTATTGAGAAGAATTCTTCTCAAATAACTCATTTCTAATTTCACGTGGCTCAGTTCACAGAGCTTTCTTAGCAGTCCAAGCCAACATATTAACACATTATTATTCTGATGATTTCTTCAGAATCTTGGAGGTCTTTCTGGTTTGCAAGAGCTTATAGCTGTGGCTAAGAAGAATAGCAAATGGTTTTAAATAGAAACTTAGGTTGTATTATTTAAAGAAAATAACATTATGATCTTAGGGGAGAGAGGTGTGAATAATGGGACAATCATAGATTTAGTAATTTGGGAATCTAGCCTCTGTTTCCATTATTGAATTTGTGTGATTGTCTCTGATTCTTTAGATAGAAAAAAGAAGCTTTTTAAAATAATTTTTTTGATAGGACATTGATTAGAAAATGTCTTTCTGCTTTATATCATTTAGGTAGGAACACAGAAGTCCCGAGAGTCCTGTGGCTCTCCTCTAAAACATCAGGCATTTGTGCCACGCACAAACGGGGCAGACTCTGAAGCTCTTTAAAGATTGTTTTAGCCACCTACCCTCTCCCTTTCAACCTAGATGCATGGCAACCACCATGTTCTAATCTTTAGTGTTTTGTATTGAACTGATATACCCAACTAATCAGCAACTTCACTCTTGATCTGACAGGATTTATTTTCTTCTCAAAATGCAAGTAAGTCCAAAGGTGCATCTCTCCTGCCCAACAAACTACCCACGTCAGTCTCCCTTTTTGATGATGAAGATGAAGAGGTAAATATTGTTATTGCAGCACTAGATAATTAACTTTTAGATGAGTGGGAAGTTGTTGTTAATGTGGCTTTATAGCCAGAGGCTCATGTAGTAGAGAGGTGATGGGAAAGCAGTCATGCTTCCTGCAACTCATGAAACAATAATGTGTCTAGGGAAACTCATTAAGTTTTCCCAGCTATACATTGAGGAGGATGTTAAACTCCTGAACCAAGTGGTTTTTGTTTGTTGGGTTTAGTTATTTTTTGGTGATAGGGGTTGAACACAAGGCCTTTCATGTGCTAGGCAAGCACTCTGTGACTGAGCTACATCCCCAACTCCCAGCCTAATTCTTAAGGAAAGCTCAGTAGATTTCATTTTTTTAGACTCTGCATTTGAGAAATACTGTTCAGAGAGTGAATCTGTGTTATACTCAAGGATGTGCGAGAATGTCTTGGACAAAGTGGAAAAAGAATGACCATGTCCCCACTTAGCCTTTCACTCCCACCTGAATGGGGAGATCAGAGTGGTGGATAAAAATAAGAAGGGAAACAAACCAAACTTTAACCCTTACGCAGTATCATGCAGTGGATAAGCTCATTGGTTGTCGCCTCAGACCCAGCTCCCATCATTTAACACGAGGGACCTTCAGCAAGTAACTCAACTTTCTGTGATCTTGTATGGCTTATAGGTAAATGGGATTGTTGTGAGAACTAAAGTAACAAATGTAAAACCCTTGCACAGTTTCTAGAACAGAGTAAGTAATATGAGTGTTCACTTTTGTCGTTAGTTTTCCCATTTGATGCCAGATCATGATTCTCATGACCTGTCCTACTTTACCACATTCTCCGTAAATGCTCCCTTCATTGATTTTTATGGTTCAGGATGGTCCTCCTGCTGTACCATGCTGTTAAAGGTTTTTCCAATCTAACCCAGTCTGGGACCTTCTGACAGTTTTGTTCCATGACTTTAAGAAGAGATACTTTTGGATACTTGATTACAAAGTAATTTACAAATGCCATTGAACTCATAATCGTCAACCCTTAGGATGTCAGGAATTTAACTATTTCTTAACTTTGTATTCTTTTTAAAAAAATTGACCTGAAACACAAGTTATTCCATCCTCTTTCCTAGATTTGGGTTTTGTTTTTTTTTTTTTTTTGTAGCTCTAAAAGAATGGAGAAAGGCTGGGGATGTGGCTCAAGCGGTAGCGCGCTCGCCTGGCATGCGTGAGGCCCGGGTTCGATCCTCAACACCACATACAAACAATGATGTTGTGTCCGCCAAAAACTGAAAAATAAATATTAAAAAATTCTCTCTCTCTCTCTCTCTCTCTCTCTCTCTTTAAAAAAAAAAGAATGGAGAAAGTCTCTTTGTTCTCTCTTTTTATCCTTTGCTCTAGTTTCTAATTCATAAAAAGAGGTGTGAGTTGCTGACTGACTGCTCCTGGGACTCTCATGCCCACATAAGAAGGGAAACAAACCAAACTTTAACCCCCACCAGGTGGGGGCACTGAATGGGCCTCAGTTTCCCCTCCTCCCACCTTATCCTCAAGTTGTCTTTCCCCTGCTCCTTCCTAGTATTCTGTCTTCAAGTTCAGTGGTAATCTGTTTCCCTTCCATGGGTAGAGAATGTAGTTAGAAAGGCTCCTGTGGAGTGGGATCTACTAGCAGTCAATGATTTTTTCCCCCCCAGATATGTTATTTTCTGTTATCGATGGAGACTTAACTCCCTTTGACATGGGAGAACAACTTTACATTTTCTGTTTTATGTGTATGAAGCTATCATACCTCTCCACCATTTTTATTTCTAGGATAATCTTTTTGTGGTTCCAGCTGCTACAAAGCAGACATCATCTCTACAAACTCAGAGTCAAGAGAAAGTAAAACCCTTGGAGCAGTCCAAAAAGAAAACATCTACTTTGTTGTTCAGCAGTGATGAAGAGGTGGGTTAAGATTTTGCCTGAAGAGGAGGAAGAAGATAGTATCTGAGGGGATTTAAGAAATCATAGCTAACCCAAACATTGTTTTGTTTTTTTTTTTTAACCTACCCCTGTTTCATACTTAGTGAAGATCATTTACCAAAAAATAATGTTTATAAGGTTGTGTCTTTTCTTAAAGATATTTAATATGTCTAATACAGTGAATTAAAGATTACTGTTCAAAACGGTGAGAATAAGTGTGGCCCCTAAATTATAATACATGCTAATTCAGATGAGTTAGGCCATGTAGAGAAGTAAAGATTTCTCACGCATCACAAGGTTCATGTCTGAGGCCCTGTACCAAAAGACAGATCAACAAAGGAAAAGCATACACGTTATTTAAGGTAAGTTTTAGGCTTCTTTGGAAGCCATCAGAAATGAAGGCTCAGAGAAACAGGAAAACATGCTAAGTCTGAGGAAGACATGCTTAGTTTAGAGAAGCATGATTGGACAAAAGAGGTATGAACTAGTGGTAATAAGCTGGGGAGCATTTGGCAAAATCTGTTCGTTCTGAGTTTTCTCTAGGATAGGCAAGTATCTACCGTTGAGCTGTGCCTCAACCTCAGGGAGGATTTTTAATAATGTGTTTTATGTTTTAAGGACCAGTGGAATATTACTGATTCACAGACCAAGTCAGCATCTGACAGCAGGTCCAAAGGAGAACTCCGGGACTCAGGAACCAACCAGGGCCAGGAGGCCAAGGTGGTGAAAAAAACGAGTCTCTTTGAAGAGGATGATGAAGATGATCTATTTGCTATTGCCAAGGACAGGTGAGATGGCCATTGTAAGAAATTATTTACTCAGTGTGTGTAGCAGTGAGGAAAGATTTTCAGCGCCCAAGATGGTCATTGTTTCCACTGCTAATGGTTGGCACCTCCTAGTCCCAACACAAGTGCAAATGCAAATGTCCTTGCCTTTCATAGGCAAGGTCTTCTTCCTCAATACTGAGAAATGTTTGTCTTGGATCCTTACTTGATTTTATCTGTCATTTTTTTTTTTAACTGTGAAATATTCTTTTTCTTAGTTTGTCAAGGGTTTAAATTTTGTATTTGTTTTGTTTTTTCTCAGGGCTATCCTAAAGATTGTATAGTTTGGTCAAGGTTACTTAAAAGTTTGTCATTTCTATAGAAGTCACTTTGCACTGAAAAACATCCTGTTAAGGGGATAGTTCTCTGCAGAGCTCTAGTATCCTACCAGGTTTCGGGAGTCCTACCCGCCCTGAGTGACTGTCCACATTGACACTTAAACTGAAGCTGGCAAGAAACTTAGAATAAACATGGGCTGTGTTGATGTAACATGCTGCCTGATTTGCTGTGGGTTCAAAATAACTCTCACCAATAATACTTTTTTCTCTTGAAAACTTTAAATGATTAATTTGAAATTAATCTGACTAGTAGTAGCATAAAGGGGCAATTGATTGGACCTGTCAATCCCGTACCTTAGTGTGATTATGCTTCATTGGATTTAAAAATAACTCAGGCTCAGTGGTAGAGCGCTCACCTACCATGTGTGAGACACTGGGTTTGATCCTCAGCACCAACTAAAAATAAATAAAACAAAGTTGTAGAGGTGTCCATCTACAACTAAAAATTTGAAAAATTTTAAAAATAAAAATAAAAGTACCTCATATTTCTATCTCCAAATATTGTCTTCTCTTCAGATTTCACCATTCTCTGCTTTAGGCTCCCATGTCTTGACCTCTTTGGCTTCTGGTTCAGAATATAGGCTCTAGAATCCCAATACCTGATGTTAAATTCTGGCCTTGCCATCTCCTATTTGAATAACCTTGGGCAAATTTATCTGTACCTTAGTTTCCTCATTTCTTATAGAGTTGTTGAGATGATTAAATGAAACCCAAATCCAAAATGCTGAGCACAATAGCTGGTATGTTGCCAACACTTAGACATTGTCATTCATCATGATAAATGCAGGGGATGTGTTTCATTCCTTTCTTTTCGATGCTGTTTCTCCTGGGACACTATTCTTCCTTTTTTTTTTTTTTCCTGGCCAGCTTCTTTTAAGAGGTAGTGTAAGTCCTCTCTTAAGAAGCCTTCCCTGACCTGAACAGATAAGAAAGAGAAGGAATAGGGTAAAGAGTGGAGAGCAGACACAGCTCTACCTTCATGAACACTCCACTGCAGTTGAGTGTTCCGTGTACTTTGGGGGAAGTTACCTATATTATCAGCATGCCCCCTGACACATTCATAGTCATAATCTGATCATAGTCATAAACTGAACATCTCGTTTATAAATTCTGATGACTGCCATGTACATTATCTGGTTTTCAGTAGTGCTGTCTGTGCCCTAGACTCATTCCATCTTCAGTTGTTCCTAAGGTTGTCTATAAAATTTTATATGTGGGAAGTAATGCATAGCTTTCATCAGATTTCAGAAGAAAGTTTTATAGACAATAAGTGTAGGTGAGGATGTAGAAGAATTATAAACCTCATATACTGCTGGTGGGAATGTAAAATGGTTCAGCCAGTTTGGAAAACAGTTTAGCACTTCCTCAAAATGTTAAACATAGAGTTAACCATATGATCCAATAAATTCATTCCTAGGTATATACCTAAGAGAAGTGAAAAATGTATATTCATACAGAAGCTTACATGAATGTTTATTGTAGCATTGTTCATAGTAGCCCAAAAGTAAAAACAACCTAGATATTCATCATCAGATGAATAAACAAAATGTTGCATAACCATGCATTATTTATTCATGAATTACAAGGAATAAAGTAATGATACATACTAGGCTTTGGATGAAACTAGAAAATGTTAGGTTAACTGAAAGAAGCCAGTCATAAAAGACCAGAAAGAGAGAGACTATGATTCCATGTCTATGAAATGTCTAGAGTAGGTAACTCCAGAGAGATAGAACATAGAATGGTAGCTGCCAGGGTTTATGGGGAGAAGGGACTGGTGAGTGATATGGACTTTCTTTTTTTTTTTTTAATTTTTTTTTATTGTGGGTTGTTCAAAACATTACAATTTTCTTGACATATCATATTCGACACTTTGATTCAAGTGGGTTATGAACTCCCACCTTCACCCCATACACAGATTGCAGAATCACATCAGTTACACATCCATTGATTTACATATTGCCATACTAGTGTCTGTTGTGCTCCGCTGCCTTTCCCATCCTCCACCCTCCCCCCTCCCCACCTCTCCCCTCCCCTCCCCTCCTCTCTCTCTACCTCCTCCACTGTATAACCCTGAGGGTCTCCTTCCATTACCATGCAAATGGAAAGGGAGAGAGAAGGGAAATTGCATGGACTTTCTTTTTTTGGATGATAAAGATGTACGCTAAGATTGTGATGATAGTTGCACAGTGAAAATATGAAAATTCACTGATGTGTGTACTTTATGGGGGTTAATTTTATGGTATGTAAATTATGTCTCCTTAAAGCTACTATGAAAAAAGAAGTAGAAGGTAGATCACAAGGCCACTTCCCAAAGCTGGCTGTGGCCCTGTGCTCTGTCTAAGCACCTGTCTTCCTGTCCTTGGAAGAAGGCATATCTGAATTCTCTGGTTCTTCCTCTGCTGTAGGAGGTGGTGAGGGGAACGCTACATCTGTGAATGCCAAGGCATCAGGTGCTTGCAGAGCTAATAGCTAATGCACCTACACTGACTGAAAGTAACTGACAAGGGACTAGTGACAAGGACCCTGGACTCTTCTACTTAAGTGATTCTTCTTCATAGGTTACTAGCTAGGGACAAATTTCTCCTATTTAAAAGTTTTTCTTATTTGCTTTCAACTGTGTAAGATCAATAGAAGATGATAGGTGGGTTGCTTTAGGTATGGCTTATTATTTTTGTTTTTAAATTACTTTTGCCTTGAGTTTGACCTTTTGTTTGTTCATATAGTCAAAAGAAGACCCAGAGAGCATCACTCCTCTTTGAAGATGACGCTGATAGTGGAAGCTCTCTATTTGGCTCTCCTCCTGCATCTGTTCCTCCTGCAGCAACGGTATTCTTAATCTCATAGACCCAGGAAATAGCATAAATAGTAATACTACCCTGAGTCAGCTCTGAAAATCTGACTTTGGAGATTGAGTCTTAGGGAAGAACTTGTTTACCTAGTTTAAAAAGAGCTTTTTTGGTTAGTGGTATTCTCTAGGTGGAGCACATGTGCAAAGCCTAAAGAAAAGGATTCCTCCGTGTCATGTAGTCTGTTCAGTCAAGAGTGGGGATAAGAAACTGCCAAGGGAGACAGAGTCCAGTGGCATGGAGTTCTGCAAACGTTGGACTAGGCCAATTAAGGCATGGGTTAGTCAAGTTGCTTTCATTGTGACAAAAACATCCAAGATAATGAACTTATAAGGAGGGAAGGTTTGTTTGGGCTTACGTGTCAATCCATGACCAGTTGGCTCAGTTACATTTGGAACCATGGTAGCAAAGTTCGTGATGTTAGGAGCACAGGCAGAGGAAGCTGCTTACTTCATGGCACCCTGGAAACAAAGAGAAAGGAAAGGAATGGAGTCCCAGTATCCCTTCCAGGGACACACCCTGGTGACCTAAGTTCCTTCTATTAGGTCCCTTCTCTTAAAAGTCCCACATGGGGGACTAAACCTCTAACACATGGTCCTTCAGGGAACATTCCAGATCCAAACTATAGCAAGGCATAAATTATCCTCTTGGGAACATGTTTTATGTGCTAACTACCCCTTTGGTCCTGGTTTATGTTAATAGCCAGTGAGTAAAAAGCAAGGAAATTCTTTCATGTACTAAAAATACAACATGTGTGAACCTTGAGGATATTATGCTAAGTGTAATAAACTAATCACAAACCCCAGATACTGTATGATTCTACTTATATGGGACTGCTGATGTAGTCAGAGTCAAAGGTATAGGAAGTATAGTGGTAGTTCTCAGGAACTAAAGGGAGAGGGAAATGGGGAGTTGTTTAATGGTATTGAGTTTTAATTTTGTATGATGAAAAAATTCTGCAGATTGGTTGCACAACAGTGTGGATACACTTAAAATCTATATACTTCAAAATGGAAGGTGGTAAAATATATGTTTGTTTGTTTTATGTAAGTTTTTTTTTTTTTTTAAATTTTGTGATAAGGGGGGAGAATAGCCATCAGTGGCTATGTGGTCCAACTACCCTTTCAATGATTACTTCTGAATGATATTACTCCCATGTGAACTAAAAAGTTTAGCCATCTTTGATGTTAGTTTTGTATCAAAAAGGACTATTAAAAAAAGAGAGGAAGGTGCCATTAGGATGTATTTGTCCAGGAACCAAGGCATACTGGGATCTTGCCACTAGGCCATATCTCACTCCTCCCCAGCATTCTCTCTCTGGCTAACCATATTTGCACATAGGAACAAGTGAGACCAAGCACTGTCTTAATACCAACTTCTGATTAACAACCCCAAAAGGAAATCTGGAACTTCTTAGGCTAGGCTTTATCAAGACCCCCTATGCCTGAGCTGTAGTGGCCTGAAAGATCAAGAATCACTGGACACAGAGCCTTAGCCTTACTACTACTCTACTCTTCTTCACCTTGTTTATTACACTTAGCATAACGTCCTCAAGGTTCACATGCTGTATGTAGCACATGAAAGAATTTCCTTGCTTTTTACTGATTGGCTATTAACATAACTGAGAAGCACTGTCCCTAGGACTATGCAGCTAGGGATTAGGGCACCTATAACTAACGTGGTAACAGGTTCTTCATCAAGATTACACACACCTGTAATCTTGGCTACCTGAAAGGCTCAGGTAGGAAGAGTACAAGTTCAAGGCCCTCCCTCAAAATAAATAAAAGAGCGAGGATGTAGCTCAGTGATAGAGAGCATGCCTAGCATGAGTAAAGCCCTAGGTTCAATCACTAGCATCATACATGTGCACACACACACAAAGGAAACAAAAAAGGAGAAGCTTAAGACATGAATGTTAAGAAGCTAAGTAGCCTACACACTATTTTTCTACTCTTTGTGAAATATAATTACGTTTAGACAATAGTAGATAAGACGTATGTATTTTTTGTTTGTTTTATTTTTGTTTAGAGATCTTAGGGTATATATGGAGGAAAAGGCAAATAGGTGTCCCTCCTCCAAAGAAAATATTTTAAAGTAAGTTAAATGTAAGTTGTTTGTAAGCATATCAAGAAAATAAATTTCAACTGAGGATGTTGGCTCAGTGGTAGAGCACTTGCCTAGCATTTGTGAGACCCTGCACCAAAAAAGAAAAGACAAGAAATTTCATCACGAGAATTAAGAGTGAGCTTATCTGCAAGAAGCTTTAAAACAAGTATGGTGAGTGGCATGTTCCTCAGTTTAAAGACCAGAGTCATATGAAGGGAGAATATTCTGCCCTACTTAAGTCTCTTCTTTGTTCCCAATCAACTTGCTGCAGAAATTTGCATAGTTTCTAGTGAGTCCAGCATATTTCATAACACTTTTTTTCTTTAATCCCTTTAGTATTGACTTATCTCTTTTAAAGTTTTTTTGTGAACTTCCAGTCTTCTTTTATTTCAAGTTGAAATCATTTTGCATTTTAAGTTCTCATCCTAACAATAACTGAAAATCATCCCTTTCTTAATTTCATTTATAACTCTTTTTCTGATGTGGATAATAATGTCATCCCTTAGTTTCCCATATCTACATTCCTTGCTTCAAACCTCACTTTCTCATAGCATCTAATCTAGTTAGTATAATAGAGTTATGGTTTTTTTCCTTAAGAATCTGTTGATAATTCACTTGCTCCAAGGGTGTTGATAACTCTAGGTGAGTCTCAAAACTTTAGTTCCTAATCTCTAAAAAATCTCTGCCTTCCAGAGGAGGAAGAGATGAGTGACAAGCCAAAGGGTTTGCAAACTTGAGCAACTACTTAGTTTAAAAATGTCATAACTAGCTATAGAAATATGATGTATGGTTCTTTCAAATGAACAAATGTACATTACCAATTAGAAAGTAGAGTAAATGCCAGATAGAGAAATAATATGTTTATTCAATGAAGCAACTGATTACTGAAGAACAGGAAAACCTTCATGGGTGATGTGTGAGCTGGACCCTGCTGCAAATATGAGGATTTGCTTCTGCATGCCAAGAGGGGAACATGGTATGGAAGTATAGAAGTCTTCAGTAAATTTAAGGGATGATGAGGAATGGGGAGGCACAGATTAAGAGAGGGATACAGACTAGAGTGTCTGTTGATTGCCATTTACTTAATGCAAAAAGTGCAGTTTTGGGCTTGGAGGTGAAGTAATATGGCAGGGATTTTTATTTTAGTAGGATGGCTCTGGATGATGCTTAAGAGTTGAAATGTTAAGAGGAGGGAAGCACAGAGAGAGTAATTGTCCTGGCATCATGGCAAGGTCTATTTTTTTTTTTAGAGAGAGAATTTTTTTAATATTTATTTTTTAGTTTTCAGTGGACACAACATCTTTATTTTAGTTTATGTGGTGCTGAGGATCGAACCCAGTGCCTCATGCATGCCAGGCGAGCGTGTTACTGCTTGAGCCACATCCCCAGCCCACACAAGGTCTATTTTTAAGGGAGGACAGGGTGGGATTGACAGGAGGCGAAAAGGAGACAAAACAAATGTTTATGGCAGCAGAAACTGAAGTGCTGTGGCCAAAGTCTAGAGAGTAGTGTTTGTCTTGTCTTCTGTTGGTGCCTCCCCCACTGTTCTGTGCACTGTCCTTTCATAGTTCACTTATGTCCCAAGAGGACCGGTTTTGGTCTTTCTGTACATTGTCATACTAGTCAGGCACATTTTTTTGGGTGCTGTTGTTGCAAATTTTACTCTTTTCTTGACAGACGAAAGAGACTGTCCCTGAGGTGCCACCTTTGCTGTTCAGTGATGAAGGTGAGAAGAAGACACAAGTTGGAGTGAAACCCACAGATAAGAATGTCGAGAGTGCCAAAGCATCATCAGACTCGGGGAAAATTGACACGGCTATGACAGCAGGAAAGGTAGCCTTTGTTTTTGTTTCCCAGTGTGTTTGTGTCTCTTATGTTATTGTAACACACACAAACCCTTATCATCTTTCCACCATAGAAAATGAATGACTCATTTGTATGAAGACTTGAAAACAATGAAAAGTTTGAAGAAGACTGCCTCTGCTCCCACCCCTACCCCCACCCGTAGGCACTTGATTTTTGTTCCCTTTTTTAGATACATGCGTGCACACAGTGGTGTGCAGGCTTCCTGTTCTGTGTTGTTATTTGACATGTTCATGTCATTGCATATTTCTCTTCCACATCTTTCTTGTTTTTTCATTTTGCCTTTCTCTCTGCATATGTGCTCTTTTTGGCTTCTCCTAAGTGCTGTTCCTCGTTCCATTAGTTTTCCTCTACTCCCCACCTGTGATTGAGTTAAGATGCCAGAAGATTTTAGTTCATTCTTTTACATCTGGTTAATATTGGCTGTGAATTACAGAGTAGAGTCAAATGTGTACTTTTTCTCAAACAGCTTTTGCCATCTCTTGCTAAAGGCCTTATGGCTAATGCTGCTGGCCACATCCGGGAATTCAGTACCAGTACTTGCCTTTGGTTTCTGTTTATCTCATCTTTTTCCTAAATCTTCTTAAACTTTGTGGGTCTAAGTGTTCAGGTTTAATATCTCTTCCCAGGGAATGTATGAAGATTATTACATTTACTTTTTTCATGGAGACTCCTTGGAGCTATAGTAATACAAGTGTATATTTGTACCTATGTCACTGTGACCTTCTTTTCCCAGTGGCTGCATTTAGACCTGAATTACCTGGTCCTAACCCATTCCATACTTGATTCTTATTATGCTATCCTCTTCCTCACTTGAGGATTGGGGCTGGGTTTGTTTGTTCACCATTATGTTGATAGCCTGTTACCTTGCACATGATAGGTGCTATTTTATAAAATACATATTTCTTCAAAGAAGCATGTTTTTCCACAGTTTAGCCACTCTGAAATTAGGATGCCTCACGATCAATGGCATGTTTAATCGGCATTGTTTTTCTGTCTTGGTGGTACATAAATGATAAAATAATTTTTAAAAAAGAACCACTATTATTCTAAGTCCAGGTGTGATGGTGTATGCCTGTAATTCTTGCGGCTTGGGAGGTGGAGGCAGGAGGATTGTGAGTTCAAAGCCAGCCTCAGCAATTAGTGAGACTCTAAGCAACTCAATGAGACCCTGTCTCTAATAAAATACAAAATAGGGCTAGGGATGTGGCTCAGTGGTCGAGTACCCCTGAGTTTAATCCCTGGTAACCCCTGCTCCCCAAATTATTTTAGTTGTAGATGGATGCAATACCTTTATTTAACTTATTTATTTTTATGTGGTGCTGAGGATTGAACCCAGTGCCTCACACGTGCTAGGCAAGCGCTCTACCACTGAGCCACAAACTACCCAGCCCATAATAGTAGTTATTATGATCAGTGCTATCTTGCCTGAATTGTGATACTATTTCAATGAATAAGTGTTGCATTTTATGATTATTTTAGTGATCAACCTAATTGCATACACAGAGTATTTCTTCTACAAGTTGAGTGTCTGGTTTTGCTTAGTATGTTTCCCCTTGGGACTGGCATAGTAGTTCAATATTAGAAAACACATGATTGTTTCCAGTGATTGACATATGATGCTTCTGTGACTTAAAAAGTTCTTTTCTAACTCATGATCAACCTGTGTGCATCAGGGTTCTAACTGTATATCTACTAGCAGAGGGGCAGGACTTATGGTCTTAAAGTGTTTGGAAAAATTACCTTTGACTATAGATTATCTCTACAGGACTTCATTTGAGCAATAATTGAGAACTGACCTCACTCAGTGTTCTGTCACATGAGAGTAGATACAATTAGCTATCATGCTCTGAATCATGTAAATGTGGCAGTTAGTTATTGAATCAGTAAGGACCTTGTGAGGCCCAAAGTGGGATATTTATTCCCAGTTACTGATTTTTTTTCTTTTTCTTTTTCCATTTTCAGGAAGGACTTTTGACTACATCTGCTCAGGATGCAGCCAAGAATTCTGATTTATTTTCTTCATCGTCTTCATTAGACAAAGGAACCAAGGGTAGAACCAGAACTGTTCTTAGCTTGTTTGATGATGAAGAGGATAAAATGGAAGATCAAAACAACATTTCTGCTCCACAGAAAGAAGTAGGAAAGGTGAGCAAAAAATGATAAAAGTTCACATCTTAGACAAGATAAAAGAATCCTATTTCATGGTGTTCATTCTGTTGTTGAGTTACTAAAGAAACCTTAGCTTTCAATAGAGAATGTAAATGACTCTCTCAAGTCATTTAGGTATTCAGGAGTCCAAATCAGTGACTCTCAGATAGCATTGTTGGATAGGAGGTAAGTTAGGCCAGATCTGTACACTTACATTATGTCTGGCATTTAGTTTTAGAAATATATGTTGTACATGGACCTTTCGTGTTTATCAGGTATCAGCGTCCTTTTTTTTTTTTTGTAAAGGGCTATATAGTGACTATTTTTGCTGTTGCAGGTCATATGGGTTCTCTCATTGCTGCTCAGCTCTACCCTTGGTAGTGTGAAAGCAGCCCTAAAAAATACTAAAATGACTGGATATGATTATGTTCCAGTAAATTTTATTCAAAGTAAGTGACAGTCATTCTGTGAGACTGATAGTATCCAGATATTAAAAATACACAGACTCATCACAAGAAAACTACTGACCAATATCTTTAATGAATATAAATGCTAAAGTCCTCAATAAAATGCTATAGTAAATCCAATCTATTAAAATATGAAAAAGATTACATAGCATGACAAGTGGAATTTCTCCCAGAAATTCAAGGTTGGTTGAACATTTGAAAATGAATTGATATAATATATCATATCAGTAAAATAAAGGATAAAAAGCATGTGGTCATCCCAGTAGAGGCAGAAAATGTACTTGATAAAATAAAAACCCTCAATAAATTAAGCATGGAAGGAAACTTCCTCAACTTGATAAAGGACATTTGTGAAAACCCATAGCTGACTTTATACTTAATTGTGAAAGACTAAATGCTGTTGCTTTAAGATCATGAGTAGATAAGGACATTCACTCTTGCCAATTCCAATCAACTTTGTACTGGAGATTCTAAGCAGGGTAGTTAGACAAGAAACTAAATTAAAATGCATCCAGATTGGAAAAGAAGAGTTAAACTATCTCTTTCTATAGCATGTCCTAAAGTATCTATTCAAAGTAATTAAATTCAGCAAGATTATAGAATATAAGATCAATATTTTAAAACCAATTATAATTTTGTATGCCAGAAACAGTCTGAAAATGAAATTAAGAAATCAATTCCATTAACAGCACCAACAAAAAAAATAAAGTACTTAGGAATAAATTTAACAAAAGAATTGCAAGACTTGTATATTAAGAACTATGACAGTATGGAGAGAAATTAGAGACTTAAAATAGATAGAAAAACATCTCATATTTATGGATTGGAAGCCTTAATATTGTGAAGATGACAGTATTCCCCAAATTGATCTACAGATTGAATGCAGTCCCAATCAGAATTCCACATTGCTTTTTGCAGAAATGGACATGCTGATCCTAAAATTTTTATAAAAGTGCAAAGAACACAGAATAGCCAGCAATTTTGGAAAAGAAGAAAGTTAGACTTACACTCTCTGATTTCAAAACATACTTCATCACAGTATAGTACTGGCATAAGGTTAAAATATATAGATTAGTGGAAGAGAATTGAGAATTCAGAAATAAACACTTTAACAGTCAGTTTTTGATAAGGGTACCAGGATAATTCAATGGAGAAATAATATTTATTCAACAAATAGTGCTGACCCACTCATAAGCCACATGCAAAAAAAAGAGGTTGAATTGTTACCTCATCCTACACACAAAAATGAACTTATAATGGTTCAAATATACATGTAAGAACTAAAACAGTTAGTATATGAGTAAATGATTATGACCTTAGATTAGGTAAAGCTTTCTTAACTATGACATCAAAAGTACAGGTGACAAAAAAGTAGCCAAATTGGACTTTATTAAAATTAAAAATAGTTGTGCTTCAAAAAATACCACCAAAGCTGGGTACAGTGGTGCATGCCTATAATACCTGTGGCTTAGCTGGCTGAGTCAGGAGGATCACAAGTTCAAAGCCAGCTTCAGTAATAGTGGGGCGCTAAGCAACTCAGTGAGACCCTGTCTCTAAATAAAATGCAAAATAGGGCTGGGGATGTGGCTCAGTGGTTGAGTGCTGGAGTTCAGTCCCCAGTAAACAACCCCTACCCACCCATTACAAAAAAAAAACCACACACACACACAAAAAACCCGGACCATCAAGAAAGTAAAAGGATGACCCACAGAATGGGAGAAAATTCTTTCAGGTATTTGCTAAGGGATTATATTTAGAGTATGTGAAACAATTAAAACTCAGTAATAAAACTCGATAAAAAGATGACCCCCCCTTTTTTTTAAAGAGAAAGGATGCAAATAGAAGTTTCTACAAAGAAAATACACTCATTGGCAAAACACATGAGAAGATACTCTGCATCATCAGTCATTAGGGTAGTACTAATCAAAACCATAATGAGATGCCCACCAGGAAGGCTACAACTCAAAAAAGGGAGTTACAAGTTTTGAGGAGGTGTGAAGAATCTGAAACCCTCATTTGTTCCTTCTGAGAATGTGAAATGGTTCAATCAGTTTGAAAAACCATTTGGTGGTTCTTCAACTTATGAAAGCATGGAGTTACCACATGACCCAGCAGTTCCACTTCTAGGTTTATCCAAAACGGATGAAAACACATTCACACAAAAATGTGAATGTGGATGTTTCAGTAGCATTGTTTATAGTAGCCAAAAGATGGAAACAACCCGAATGTGCATACACTGAAGAATGGGCACACACAATGTTTTCTACCCTTTCAATGGATTACAACGGTCCCTCCTTATCAAAGATTTTTCTTTCCACAGTTCCAGTTACCCACAGTCAGCTATACCCTGAAAATCTTAAATGGGAAATTCCAGAAATTTGTAAGTTTTAAGTTGTGCCCCTTTCTGCATAACATGATAAACTGCACACCATCCCTCTCCATTCACCCTTGATATTGTACATCCCTTTGTCAAGCTTATCCATGCTGTGTAGGATACCTGTCCAGTAGTCCCTTAGTAGTGTTTTGTGTTTTTGCAGTTAAGAAGTCCTTATTTTACTTAATAATATCCCCCAAACACGAGAGTAGTGATACTGGCAATTTTAATATGCCAAAAAGAAATAATAAGGAGGTCTTCCTTTTAGGCAAGGTAAAAGTAATAGACTTAAGGAAAAGAAAAAAATTATGTGCAGAGGTGGCTAAACTCTATGCTAAGAACAAATCTGTCACATTGTGAAGGAAGAGAAAGAAATCCATGCTGGTTTTGTTCTACATCTCACACTGTAGAAGGTATGGCCACAGTGGGTGATAGGTGCTTATTTATGGTAGAAACAGCATTGGATTATAGACTTCCATACTCTTGAGGTTTCAGGTATCTACTGGGGGTCTTAGTGTGTATCCCCCACAGGTAAGGGAAATCTGCTGATTTATTTGGCAACAAGAAGTATGAAGTAAATAGGAGGAATGAGTTCTAATACTCTATGGCCCAATAGGGTGACTATAATTCACAACAATCCATTGTCTATTTTTATAAAGAACTTTAGAAAGAGTTTGAAGTTTTCTGATTCACAGAAATGATAAACATTTAAGGAGATGGAAATGTTAATTATCCTGATTTCATCATTGCACATCATGTATAGGTATCCGGTTACCACACAGTACCCCATAAGACAGAAAGTAGATGAGTGGTTGCTTGGGGCTGAGTAAAGTGGGTGGGCAGGAATGGAAAGTGACCACTAATGGTTTGGGGTATGTTTGGGTGATGAGAGTGTTCTAAGTTTAGATTGTGGTGATGGTGCTTGCACACATTGTGTGAGTTATCTCAACAGAGATATTTGGGGAAAAAAACTGGTTTGGCTTCTCGTAGAATCCCATTTTTTTTTTTTTTAATATCAAACTGAATAGTTTGTATTGATTTCTACAAAAATGTTTTATGAATTCTTTGTTATACCAGCGGAATAACCCTATTTGTAAATGAAAGCTGCACATAGTGAATATAAATTATTTACTGTATTTTCTCATGCAGTATGTGGTTTGGGTACTGTTTTTTCATGATTTGAAACTTTTAACTTTAGTTTCTGTGTTAAACTGGTTCTTATATATTAATAATAATTAATCATTAGTTAACAATGTAATTTAATTTGTTCAGAAGTGGGGTTTTGTTCTTAATCTTTTGTTTGTTTAGGCTGTCATAATAATGAATAGGGATGAATTTTAGAATGTCAGATCTGAAGCATGATATCTTCAAACCAAGTAATGTGAACAGTAATTTTTAAATGTCTGTTATCCTAGCAAACAAAAAATAACTTTTATGGAGTCTGAAGGTAGCGGAATGGAAGGCTTAGGAGATGGCTTGCTGGTCATGCCTGTGCCATGTCTGTGGACTAGGGATACATGCTTGATCCACTCTGGTTTTTGGGATTAAGTCACTGGTGCCTGTTGTTCCTTTTAAGAATGAGAACTCATTTAATTTTGTTTGTATTCCAAAATGTTTCTCATGGAACTCATGGATTTTTTAAAAAATAAATGCTCAGATACCACACAAGGGTTGAAAGATGATCTTTCTAGATTATGTTTTCTGTATTCATAAATTTACTTTCCCCTATTTTTGATAGCTCTTCAGTATTCTATTATGTGAATAAATTGCTTCAACCTTTTGCCAGTATAAGCAGAACTGCAGGGGACACATTTCTTGTGTCCATCTTGGTACTTGTGACTTTTGCTTAATAAATCCTTAGAAATCTAATCACATTGGAACCGCCGTTTGACCCAGCTATCCCACTCCTTGGTCTATACCCAAAGTTTTTAAAAACAGCATGCTACAGGGACATAGCCACATCAATGTTTATAACAGCACAATTCACAATAGCAAAATTATGGAACCAACCTAGATGCCCCTCAATAGATGAATGAGTAAAGAAACTGTGGTATATATACACAACAGAATATTACTCAGCAATAAAAGAGAATAAAATCATGGCATTTGCAGATAAATGGATGGAGTTAGAGAAGATAATGCTAAGTGAAGTTAGCCAATCCCTAAAAACCAAAAGGCGAATGTTTTCTCTGATATAAGGAGGCTGATTCATAGTGGGGTTGGGAGTGGGAGCATGGGAGGAATAAATGAACTCTAGATAGGGCAGAGTGGTGGGAGGGGAAGGGGGGGCATGGGTTCGAAATGATGGTGGAATGAGATGGACATCATTACCCTAAGTACGTGTAAGAAGACACAAATGGTGTGAATATACTTTATGTACAATCAGAGATATGAAAAATTGTGCTCTATATGTGTAATATGAATTGTAATGGATTCTGCTGTCATGTATATCAAATTAGAACAAAAAAAAAAAAAAGAAAGAAAGAAATCTAATAACATGTGATCTTCTCTCTTTCTCCCAGGGTCAAGATCCTGATGCCCGCCCCAAGAGCACAGGTGTGTTTCAGGACGAAGAGCTCCTCTTTAGTCACAAGCTCCAAAAGGACAATGACCCAGATGTTGACCTTTTTGCTGGCACCAAAAAAACGAAGGTTAGTTTCCAGTGGGTCCCTACATTATATGTTTGTTATTGTGTTAGATAGTCTCTCACTGGCTCACTGAGCTCTGTTTGTAAATTATTTTTCTTTTCTTTTGGATATTGAATCTAAATGTTGTCTATTGTAGTTGTCAAAGCCAAGCACTGGGAGCCTGTTTGGTGATGATGAAGACGATGATCTTTTCAGCTCTGCTAAGACCCAGCCTGTGGTACCAACCTTTTGTTCTCAGTGTTGGGGAGTGTGGGAGAGGAAACTATATCCAGTTACAGGATGAAGGAAAATTACATTGTTCCCTAACTAATAATATTAGAACATTAACTGACCCAGACCCTCTGACTGTATTAAAAATGTCTTTGATTTTTTAAATGGTCATTACATACAATATGGTGACTGCATTTTTGGGCCTTTTAGAGAGAAAATTTTAAATCTGAGTTTTAGCCCCTGTGTGTTATTTTTTTTTCCCTCTGTCCCACTCAGTTTTTTATATACTATTTTCTTTTTATCATAGAGAGGACTCCTGCAAAAAAACAGTTTTTTTTTTTTTTTTTGGTGATGCTGGGAATTGAATACATGCTAAGCAAATACTCTACCACTGAGCTATATCCCCAGCCCTAGGACATCTTTAAAATGCTATTTTACTTTTACCTAGTTCAACTTCATTTTCAAGGGACTTATAAAACCCAGAAGCCAGGTTCCTTTTTTACATTATGATTTTACTTTAAAATTTGATACATGACAGACTTTGATATTCTTTTTCTTTTGAAGGTACCAGAAAAAAAGAGGGTAGTGAAAAAAGACCACTCTGTTTCCTCTCTCAAGAACCAAAAACATCCAGAGTCATCTCAAGGTAGCAAAGAAAAAAGCATATGGAAACCAGAAACATCACAGGTTAGAACTGACCTCTGTAAGGACCTGCAGCTTTTATTTGCATCCCAGTACAGACTAATTCCATGATGCAGACCCAGAGTTACTCAGAGTTCTCTTAGTTGAGGAAATAGCAAAAGGACCTTTCTTTTTTCCCCCACTCTGTTCTTTTACCCCCTTTCATCTCTATTCTCCCTTTCTACTCTGGAATTTCATGATTCTGTACTTAATCATTATTATTTTTTGACTCCATTCCAAATTTAGTTCCAGGATGGAATTAAGTTAGGGTGAAGAACTTTTTTCCCCACTAGACCCCATTTCTCCTCTGGGATAGAATGAAATTTGAGTTAATATAAATCACATGTGATTTATTAGTTTCTTCTAAGTGTCAACATTTCTGAGACGGCTGTTGTTAGACTTTCTCATCAGCAATCCTCTCAGAATTCTGTGGAGCTTCTTCTGAGAATAGGCCAAAAGTCTGCCTGGAGTGTGTCCCTGGATGTCACTGAGGCCTCTGTCTTGAGCTCAGAAAGGGAGGCACTTGGACTAGCACATCTCTACTCACTCACCCCCAAACTCCTATTCTTTAGTGTTAGAAGTGGTGTCAGGTTGGGGGAGAGGTTCAGTGTGCTCCTCTATGCCACTGTGGTGGATAGCCAGCAGGTCAATGGTGCCAGCTGATCAGGCTTTACTGTTCTGACAGACTACAGCTCTTGCAAATCTTATTCCTCATCTGTGTCTCCCTCTTCTTCATGTATGATCTGAGCCTTTCCACCTACATGCCAGAGGAGGGGGCACAGGTGAAGTAAGGGTAGCAAAGATTTTGAGGCCCTGGGAGGGATTTGAATGAATGATATGGAGAGTGACAGCTTTGCTCTATCACAGATTTATGTACAGGCGTGACTGTAATCCCTGAGACACTTTGCTTCCTCTTTCCCCAATGGATTTTTAACTGAATGTAATTTCATACAGGATTCGTCAGGTCTCGTTCCATTTAAAACCAAAGAACCATCCACTCGGATCGGGAAAATACAAGTAATTATAACACATCTGGAATCTTCATTGCCTACCTTGTGGCATCTATAAACCTTGTTTGAATTTTCACTTTTTTCAGCTGCTGCCAAGCATTTCCTCATCTTTCCCCCCACTCCAGCCACACCCCCAATTCCACCTAGTTGTTGCTTCTTGTGTGCTCTGTCTTTAACGTCTTTTCTTTGATCACAGTGGTGGGCACAGGTGTGTGACCCCCTGTTCTAATTCTAAGACTAGATCAGGTGATTTTCCTACATTTTTTTTCTCCTCTTGTATTCTACATTGTGTACACCGAATCTCATCATGTCACAGAAATAGTAAGAGTCTAATGTGTTAAAGAATAAATACTGAGTTTCATTTTTCTTCTTTAGGCAAATTTAGCAATTAACCCAGCAGCCTTGCTGCCTTCAGCGGTTCCCCAGATCTTGGGAGCAAAACCTGTTTCACCAGAATTGGCTTTTCCTTCATCTGAACCTGGAAGGAGCCACGGTCTGGAAAGTATGCTTCCTGGCAGTGCAGAGGCTGGTGTGAGTTTCGATCTTCCAGCTCAGGCAGACACCTTACACAGTGCAAACAAGGTGAAGAAAACATCTTTGCTTGCTTGCTTTCCTTTAGCCAGAATAATTTGGATGCTTCTTTCTAGTTCATTGATAGAAATGCCTCTTTAATTCCACATTGAAGATTCCACAATTAATTCCTCATCCTTGCTTCAGCCCCTCCTACTTTTCTCCACCTCCCTAATTCTGCTTCTGCTTTTTCATTGTCTGCTTTTGTTCCATTTACATTACATGGTAGCCACAATGAAGTTTCCCCCTATCTCATTTGGTATCTGCCATCTGTGGGCTTCTCACTGTGCAGAGGAGAACATTCTAGCTTCTAGTTTGGTATGAAAGCCCTTTTACAGGTGATGCCAAGCCATGCCTCCAGCTTTCCCACCAATCTCCCCACACTGCAGCCTGAACTCCAAACACTAGGCTCCATTCCCTGAGTACACAAACTTCGTCCTGCTGCTGCCCACCAGTCATGCTGCTTCCTCACCTGGAATGTTCTTCCCCACCTGTACCTCCACTCACACCTCTAACTTCTGTTGCTTTCCCCTCCCATCTCCATGTCCTGGGCTCCTTTTGCAAATCATGGCAATTCCTCCTCAAGTAAAAAACCTGTCACACTGTTTCGCAGAATCTCTGATAAACTCTGAACTCTTGGAGCTTTTCCTTCTATTTTAAAGGTTTTTCTTTTTTCTAACTAGACCCCCTTCTCTTGAAATCTTAGCTGATCTTTAAAGTGATAAGACCTAGAATGATTTAACCTTAGCAAATACATTCATTTTAAGTGTTTACAGATCTATTTTTTATAAAGTAAAATATCATTTTATTGTAATTTTTATTAGTCTTTTTTTGGTGGTGGTTAAGTTTAAATTAACTACTTCTTGAAATTATTCATGAAATTTCCTAGAAGTAGGCAGATACAGTCAAGTACTTTGCCCAAAATAGGTTGTACTCTCTAAAACTTGACTGGATTGTATATTTTGGAACATATCACAAATATTAAATCATAGCTATTGAGAGACTAATGTTTCAATGTTATATTAAGGGCTCTGGTTTCAGAACCATTTTTTTTAATATTTGAATTTAGTGTTTGTTGGCTTGAAGAAAACAGAACCTCAGGTTACCTCTCTTTCCTTATTGTGTCATTCCTCTTTGCTCCTGAAGCCTAATTTAGATTAGCACCTAATAAAGCTTGGTTCCAGAATCTCCCAATGCTATCTTGTTTTGAAAGGTGCCCACATTTGAATAGAGAAAAGAAGAATGCCTGTGAGGGTTGTGAGTCATAGAACATCAATCTGCCTACATTCTGAGGTCCCAGCAGACACTGAAACTGCACCATAAACTGCCCTCAAAAGCCTCAAAAATGAAGTACGCTAGCAAACTCCTTTGGAAATCTTTAAGAAATAACTTCTTTTGTATTTCAGATAATGATTAATAGAGACCAGATAACCTTACAGTACTTCATGCTACTGATTTCTTTGCTATGTTAGCTTTTAATAATTTTTACTTTATCATCAGATCAGCATGTGATTTTTTTTTCATCATCAGATCAGCATGTGATTTTTTTTTCATCCAATTGCAGAGCCGTGTCAAAGTGAGAGGGAAGCGCAGACCACAGACCCGTGCAGCCAGGCGGCTGGCTGCCCAGGAGTCCAGTGAGGCTGAGGACATGAGTCTACCCAGAGGACCCCTTGCACAATTGGCAGATGGTGCCATTTCACCAAATGGCTGGCAACCTCAGCCTAGAGCAGCCAGTGGAGAGGTCTTTCAGGAGGCAGCTGCTGCTGCTGCTGCTCCACCTTGGGAAAATAGTCCTGTTCCTGCAATGGACAGAAGCCCCTTTGCAAAGTCCCTGGGTCAGTCCAGAGGCGAAGCTGACCTGTTTGATTCTGGGGACATCTTTTCCAGGGGCCCAGGATCTCAGTCCATGGAGAGATCAAAAGCCAAGGGGAAGGCATCAGAGACCATGGCCCACCCACCAGCAGGGAGTAAAGAAAAAAGCCCCCTGTTTCCTGTACTCGGTGAAGCCAGCAGTGATGATGATCTCTTTCAGTCTGTTAAACCAAGACCAGTAAAGAAAGCAAATCCCTTTCCCCTCTTGGAAGATGAGGATGATCTCTTTACAGATAAGAAAGGCAAGAAGAGTGAATCAAAATCTAATAGCCATCAGGATGTCATGTCAAAAACAGAAGATATTTTTGAGGTAGTAAAATATTTCGTACTTATTTCTCTGTTAAGAAAAACAACTGATTGACTCATTTGTGCTATCTATTACATTAAGCTAGTTTTGTAGACACCTAATATTTACTTAATGGTTATAATTAGGAATCCCTATTTTTTTAAACATTTATTTTTTAGTTGTAGGTGGACACAATATCTTTATTTTATTTTTATGTGGTGCTGAGGGTTGAACCCAGGGGCTCACACATGCTAGGCGAGCGCTGTACCTCTGAGCCACAACCCCAGCCCAAGATTCCCTATTAATGACTGAAATTTATACAGAAGTGTTTGATTTATTGTTGTTGTTGTTGTGTTGCTGCATGTAGGGGTATTTTTTGGCTGGTCATAATCCTTGATAAAAGTCTTGATTTTATTCATTTATTCATTCATTCATTAGATTCATTTTGTGGTATTGGGTATCACACCCAGAGCCTCTAACATGCTGGGCAAGCATTCTACCANGGACCACAAGTGCTCTGTTCCTCAGAGCTCTCAGGGAGAGCAAACAAATATAAATGGGGAAAGAGATAATTAAGATATTTTCAAATAGCACAAAGTACCATGAATAAAACTAGGGAAGAATGGTGAGTAGGGGTAGGAGACTGTCCTTCAGGTAGAACAGGTAGAGAAGGCCTCAGTGTAGGGCTGGTGTTTTAATATGTAGAATAATGGAGAAGGCCTCACTGTAGGGCTGGTGTTTTAATGATAGAATAATGAGAAAGGCATGTGGAGGAGTGCATTCCAGGCAGAGGGAATATTCCCAAACACCCTAAACAGTTTGTGTTTCTGTACTGCGTTGAAGTATTTTTATCAAGAAAAATTTTTTTAATTTAAAATTGTTTTGCTTGTTTGTTTTGGTTTAACAAGGATGATATATTTGCTACAGAAGCAATTAAACCCTCACATAAAAAAAGAGAGAAGGAGAAAACTTTGGAATCCAACTTATTTGATGATAACATTGATATCTTTGCTGACCTAACTGTAAAACCCAAAGAAAAGTCCAAAAAGAAAGTAGAAGCTAAATCTATATTTGATGATGATATGGGTAAGTTTGTTTTTCTATGTTTGATCTAGAGAATTGTTCCTATTCAGTTCCTTGGTCTGTCTGCTGTTAGTTGTATTGGCCATTTCCTAGAAACTGTTCCCTAGTAGATTTCAGTTTGCTATGTAATCCTGAATTAGGCTGAGTGTGGGTAAGTTATGGATAGTCATTTTGATGAAACAATTTTTTGGTAAGTTAGACATCAAGGAATATGAAGGTACCCAGAATTTAACCTTTCTATATTAACCATCTGACAAACACTGTGATGCTATGAAAGTATGATCCATCAGGAACTGGCCCATGGGCTGATACATAGGCTGAGGTAGCTACGTTGGGTACCATGCAGTAGGTTGAGTCAGAGTTCCAGCTAGAGAGTAAGGGTCAGCATTTCAAAAACTTGGGCGTAGATGAGGTGAGTAGGATTGCAAGGAAGTAGAACATACATCAGACTTGGTATCTCATTGTTTGTGAACATGCTACAATTTCTGCTTGCTCAATGGGCAAGTCAGATGCCCCGTAGCTGTAAATGTTGGGCTTCCTGTGTATCCTATGTCTAAAACTTGGGAGTTAAGGCCAAATATATGCTTCCTATTCTTCTTATCCAAATCTAGACCTTGAGACTACCTGGGAGACAGTTGGTGTTGCAGAGCCACACAGGGCATACTGCCTCAGCAAACTGTGTGCTATCTCCCACCCTGTGGAGTACAGGAGACTTCATTTGTTTCTCATCAAAAATGTAATACATACTTATGGTAATAGTCATATAATTTAGAAAATGAAAAAAAAAAGCCTCAGATGTAAGCAATATCAGTAGTTTGGTTTATGTCCTTTCAGACATTGTGATGATAATATATATTTGTATACATATAAACATATACTTCTTTTTTTCCTGTTCTGTTTCTTTTAGTCACCTTTTTCTTTTCTGTTTTTATCCCCCATAGTGCTAGGGATCACACCCAGGGCCTCACATATACTAGGTATATACCATACCATTGAACCACATCCCCAGAGCCCTTCTAGGCACTTTGTGTCTTTCCATGTCAGCACATGGAGATCTCCTTCCTTGATTTTAGTGGTTGTGTAATACTGCTTTATATTTAGCCATTAGCCTTTTAATGGTGTTCTCACTTGTTTCTAAGTTTTCTCTATTACCAATAATGGCTGTGGTCTTTATCATTTGTGTGTACCTGTCTTTGCATCCACATGTTGGAATCTTGGTATAACAGAATCTAAACAGTAACATTACTGGGCAAGCAGCATAATTAAGACAAGCTTTAGAGTAAGTGGAACACTAAACATGGATATAGTCACAAAGACTTCACTCTTACCATTGAGATGCCTTGAATTAATGTATTTATTCTGAAAGAAAGTGAACCCTGTATTGGATTCTTTTGCATATTGTTAGTCACCGTTTCCTTTTAAAACCCAAAGTGAAAAGAATGTAGAAATAAGTCCAGTGTCCCAGATGATAAGTTTCTAGTCTGGGTTAGAGATCCAGTCACCCTTTTTTCTTTTTTTTTCACGAATTTATACACACTTTTATAGCTAAGATATCTGTGCTCAAAACAACCTGCGATTATATTTGATTAATAACTAAACCAGAACTATAAGAGGCTTGACTTCTTTGTTTCTTGATACCCTATACTATTACCAGAAATGGTTCTTTGGTGGTTTGTGTGAATGTGTCTTAAAATCACCCATTTTCTCGCTTGTTCAGCAAATCTTTTTCTTTCTTTTTTCAAAGATGATATATTCTCCTCCAGTGTCCAGGCTAAGAAAATCAAACCAAAAAGCCGATCTGCACAGGTGGCATCTGATCCAAGATCTGAACACAAGGGGTCTAACATATTTGATGATCCCCTGAATGCCTTTGGAGGCCAGTAAAGCATACAGGGTATCCATATCTCACCCTTTAGCTGTGTTCTTCAGTAAATGATGCTGTCTTAATGCTTATTATTTTAACCTGATTACACAAAGCAAACACTGAAACAGCTAGCTCACCATTTATCCAATGTACTTGATATTTTCTGCACTGATTTTAACCATGCTTAATACTGTAAAACAAATAAATGTTTCATGGAGGTTGGTGTGTTTTATTTAATTAGCCTTAGTAGGGTCATAATAAGATTAGGGCATGTTAGAGGAGAAATATATTTGTGGCTTTCATAATCTGTAGGGAATCTGGAGGTGGCAAATGCTATACAGAGGACCTAAGTCCTTTGTTACATGGCAGGAAGTCCTAGCTTAGGAAAGGCCTTGGTAGAAGAGAAAGGAGAATGAGATATACTTCATGAGTCTTAGCTTCAGAGGTGTCCACTGAATTCCAAAAATTCCTGTACAGGTTCTTTAAGGAAACATTTGGCAAGCTATGGACACCAATCATCTGGTTTTGTGAAATTTTACTGGAAAACAGCCATATCTGTTTACATATTGTCTATGGCTACATTCAACCTCCCTACAATGCTAGCATTGAGTAGTTGCAACAGTGACTGGATGATCCACAGAGCTTAAAATGTTTATTTGCCCCTTTACAGAAACAGTTTGCTGACTTTGCTTTTAGTCATCCATTTCCATCCTTGGAGCTTTGCATTTTCTTATGGAGTCAGCGGGATGAACCCAGGTAATATTAGCAGAGACACATACTTAAATGGAAATGTCAGCCTTCCGAGCAGCAGTGTCCTGCAGAATTCTGCATTGATGGATGTGTTCTGTGTCTCTATTGGCCAGTATGGTAGCCACTTGCCACATGAATGGCTTACCTTCCCACCTACTAGCTATCTTTTCCAGTGCTGTGCCGTATCTGGCATGATCTTGTAGGCTAGCCAGGCCTCACAGATCCTAAAGCCATTAGCAACTTCCTTGGACAAGTTAAGATTGGACTGGGAAACTGGGCACAGTTGTGCATGATTATAATCCCAGCTACTTTGGGATGCTGAGGCAGACGGATCACAAGTTCAAGGCCAGCTTTCACAACCTAGCAAGACCTTGGATTGGGAGTTCCTCATACCCACAGCCAAAGATTTTGTATGGCTCTCACAGGTCAGCAGTGTGTCCTGCTCTGAGAATTATTTGATGGCAGAAGAGGGCACTTAGCAATTGCCTTCTCCTATCCCTTTTATTAATTTCCTTTCTATTCTTTAGGTTATATATTCAGTTTCCTGCTCTGAGTTCAAGCCCAGTGTGGGATCTGACTCAGCAAGATTTGTCACCAGATCTATTCATTATCAGGACTGATTTTAGGGATTCATGAAATCATAGTTAGGAAAAAAAAGAATTCCTATAGCAGGCACTTTTCATGCTATTTTATTTAGTCTCCATGTACTACTGGATCAGTTATGTCCTAATTTCATGGATAAAGACTAAAATCTGGGAGAAATGTGGAATAGTGGAACAAGATTGGATTTTAAATTTTATCTGAGATTCACATTTGGCTCTTGCACTTAGAGCTGTTTAATTGTGTTACCTTCCTTAGCTTTATACCAACTTTTCAGGATTATGATGAAGGAGACAATATGTAAAGACTCTTGTAACTATGTAGCACTTGCAAAATAGCACATGAGGATCAGAATGACTTGATCAGACGGAGCTTCCAGTATTGGAAACCAAGACTGAACTCATCTGCCTGACTCCAAAGCCTATGCTGTCAATTCTGTGAATTGGGGCTTAGGGTTGAGAAACACAATTCGTTACTTAAATTAAGTCTCTTATCACAGGCACTAGTACTTGGTTCTGTGTATGAAGATAATTTACCATCATGTCTGTCTGCAAGCAGTTTCATCCTACTCAGCATTAAGCAAGTGTAGAGCTTAAGGAACTAACCAATGGTAAGAAGAGGACAACAAATGAAGTCAAGGGCCTTACCATACACACCCTAGTGTATTATCGGTAGTTTGGTGGGTTGTGGAGATTGGTGGGTAGGGACTCAGTTTTAGAGAAGAAGACAATATGGAGACTGATTAGATGTTGGATTCATCCTAGGCTGGTTCCTGAGTCATAAACTGAGGATGAGTGAACCAGAGTGGGAGTAAGATTATTTAATTGTCAGTTGAAGAATCCACCTAGTGAAGTAGGTGAGTGAGGCTGCTAGTTTTGTAGGAACAGCCTATCCTATGTAGAGAATGAAGCAGTGTGGCCAATGTTGGGCTCGAAGGCTCACGTTGTCTTGAAGCCGGTTACTATTTACACCCCAGCTCAGCAGCTGGAAATGAAGAGGAAAAAAGGGTGGCTGGGATTTGGAACTCACACTGCCCACTTTTTCTGGTCTACAACCTTCCCAAGGTGGATGAGCTGTAAATGAACGAGAACTACAGAAAGATCTGCTTTCCCCCTTCAGCCAGACACGGTAATGTCCCCATTTTTCAGATGAGGCAATTGAGGCCAGGAATGTTAGGAAGCGGTGAGGTGAAAGGAAGATTTGTTTAACGTCCAGGATGCCCTAGGAGTGTCCCAGGCTCTGGAAAAGCCACCCACTGGCCAGTGCATGCCCGGGACCCACCTATCGCCAGAGGGCCATGGGCGGGGGGGTCCCAGGGAAGGCGCTCCAAGGCCCGGCTCCATGCAGGCTGCAAGCCCGCCTCTCGCTGCGGACGGTGTGGCTAGTGGCCAGTTGCTGGCTTGAGCCCTAGTCAGGTGTTTACTGTTGTTAGTAATGAAGCTCAACATCCGGGTCTCTCCTAGCCGACCATCGTTGGCTAACGCCAAGCCCCAGGCGTCCGAGCAACAGCCGAGTCGGGCGGCAAGGCCCCACCCCCTTCCCCGCTGATTGGAGGGCGGCGTGAGCGCCGGCGAGCGATTGGCAGACGATGTCACAAAGGGCGGGGCCGCGGTGGTCGCGGAGCGTTGCAGGTCTGTGACTGCTGCGGCTACGCTAGAGGAGCCTAAAGTCTTCGTCGACCTGCGTGCGAGCGAGCGAGCGAGCGAACGGACCAGACAGCCGGTGAGG
>NW_026000000.1:7041913-7081735 GCF_001458135.2 Marmota marmota marmota | reverse complement strand
CAGCCGCCGCCGCTTCCCCGGGTCCGGCGCGGGGGGCCGCCTTTGCGCAGGACACAGTCTCGCGGGTGGGTCCCTCCGCTGGCTGAAGCGGGCCTCCCAGCTGACCTGCCCCAAGCGGGTGCTGTTCTCCGAGTCGCTGTTCCCACGGGGAGCACGGCCACCGCCCTCCAGATTGAGGCCGGGGCATCTGGGTAGCACCGAGGAGCAAGGGCTGCGCAGGTGATTTGTGAGCGTGTAGCGCGTATGTTTATTGAAAGCTTGCATAGGCGCAAACACTAAGTTATTTCCTAGGCCCATTGGCCAGTCGACTCCAGGCTGGAATTTAAGTTACAGATGTATGATAGGGTTGATGTAATTTTGTAGCTTGCATTTAAAACGTTACGGATGTTTTTTTCATATCAGTAAATACAGATCTGGGTCTGTAATTAATGTCCACATCACATCATGGATACCTTTAAGTTGGGAGGAAAGTTTAAAAAGTAACTGCTTTTAGGTGATAAGCCAGTGCCATTATTGCCTGTGTATCTTTAACTTCCCTTTCATGTTTGGATGTTGTTTTCAGAACTTTTTCAGAAAAGATGACATGTTTTGGAGAATTTATTTAGAAATGGCGTCGATGTCATTGCTCTTAATAGCTAGGTATGTTTTTCTAATTATTTGTAAAAATTCTGGAAACACCTCTTTCTCTACCTGCCTCCTTTCTTTTCTATTTTTAAAGCTCTTCTTGCATCATTTACCACCTTTGAGTCTTCATTGCACCCCTCCTTTTCCAACATAATGTGGCCCCCAATATGCTTAGCCACACATGACTGTATGGAGAAGTCCTCTGTGGACTCAGATTTTAGTACTGGCTAGGTCTTTGGCCCACTAATCTTTTCATTTGCTCTTCTAGTCTAATCTGGTTTAACCAGGTTACATGTTTTCACTGTGTTTCTTTTTGTTTATTTTCTTTATTTTTTTGTTTATTTTCTTTATTTTTTTAAAAGTTTTTAAATTTTTTTTATTATCTACACATGACATTACAATGATCTTGGCAATTCATACATTTGTATCATTGGGGTATAATTTCTCATTTTTCTAATTGTACAGATTGCAGAATCACACTGGTCATAGAGTCACCTATATACATACATCAATCATAATGTCTATTCTCTTCTGCTGCCCTTCCTATCCCCCATACTCCTCCCCTCCTCTCCTATCATTTCTCTCTATTCAATTTTCACTGTTTCTTCTAATTAAACTTTAGTATGACTATTTTCTAGAGGAAGCATTTTCAATTGAGGTTACTATCCTTAGTTCTTTTTGTATATTACAAATAATTCCATTGACCGGGTCTAAACTTACCATGAAAGTTTCAGCATAATCAGTGTTGTACTTTATTGCTATTTTTCTTCTCATCTACAGTTACTATGCATTCTCCTTCTGGATGAAGGACTTCCAGATTATTATTTTCAGGGTACTGCTGTGCAAAAGCACTGTGCTGAAAGAAATGCTCCTTATATATCCTGTGTATCTAAATTCCCTGGATAGGCACTGCTCACCCATCCCTGTCTTTCTGTAATGTTCCTTTCAGCATACCTGACTTATGTTGCCAGAGCTGCTACTTTGTAGGCCGAGTGTTGTTGACCTTGAGTTAACAGACACTGATCATTCTGTAGTACACTCTAAGTATGTTTTTGTTTGTTTTGGTACTCGGGATTGAACCCAGGGGCACTTAATCACTGAGCCACATCCCCAGCCCTTTTTGTATTTTATTTTGAGACAGGATTTTGCTGGGTTGCTTAGGGCCTCACTGGGTTGCTGAGGCTGGCTTTGAAATTGTGATTCTCCTGCCTCAGCCTCCCAAGCCAACGGATTACAGTTTTGTGCCACCACACCCTGCTGATAATTATGTTTTTAAGAACCAAAATCTCATTTTAAGGGAAAGAAAATGGATTAAGGTTCTAGAGCGCCATATAAAGTCATTTTTCCTGTAGACATTTTCTCTACCTTTTTCTTTTTTTTAATTGATGCATCATAGTTATTTGTAATATTGGAGTTTGTTTTGACATAGTCATACACACATGGAATATAATTTCCTCCACTTCAGTCCTAGTCTCTAGTACTTTTCTCTTACTCTCCCTTTCTCCCTCTCCTGTTTCCTTCCTCTACTCTACTGGTCTTCTTCTATTTATGTTTTTTTGTTGTTGTTAACTAGTGTGTGTGTGTGTGTGTGTGTGTGTATTTATATACATATGTGTATATTTATATGTATATATATATGTATATATATACACACACACATATATATGTGTGTGTGTGTGTGTATATATATATATATATATATATACATACATATATATATATATGTATATATGGCAGCAACAACTTTTCTTCCTGTGATGCCATTTCTTTAGGAGCATTAGCAATTTGCACAATGCAATGCAGGTTCCTTAGTAAACTAAATTAATTTCCTTTTAGTATTATGAAAGCTCACACTATAACAAAATACATATATATGCATGTCTGTCATGAGTTGGGTATATTTTGTTGGATTTGGTCATCATTTCCATGGGAAACCATTGTCCCTTCAAACTTTTGGAGCATAATCAATCTTCCTCTCTTTAGGACAAAATAATGCCTTATGTATATCACAGTTTTTTTTAAGCATCAATTGAGGAAGTTTTTTCTTATTCTTTAATTCAACAAACTTTCAGTGAGTACCAATATGTGAAAAACACTGCTAGACGATGGAAAAGTAAATCAAATGTCTTTCCTCCCTTAAATAGCTTATAGTTTAGAAGGGCATGAAAGCCATGTAAACAATAAAATTGTTATGTGTAATACATGATATAGGTAGTGGGGCAAAGGAGAATAGAACTGGGCATGGTGGCACTTGCCTGTAATCCCAGTGACTCAGGAGCCTGAGGCAGGAGGATCGATAGTTTGAGGACAGCCTCAGCAAAAATGAAGGCTCTGAGCAGTTTAGTGAGACCCTATGTCAAAAAACAAAGAAAAGGGTTGGGGATGTGGCACCTCAAGAGTTCAATCCCCAGTTCAAATAAATAAATAAAAGGAAAACAAGACTAGATATAAAAGATTTTGTGGGGGCTGAGGGTTGTGGCTTAGTGGTAGAGCGTTTGCCTAGCATGGGTGAGGTACTGGGTTCGATTCTCAACACCACATATAAATTAATAAATAAATAAAGGTCCATCAACAACTAAAAAAAAAATTAAAAAAAAGGTTTTGTGGGATAGGTTGTTAGAGCTAAATTTATTCATTTATTTTGGGTGGCATTGTGAATTAAACCCAGAGCCTCCTTGAGATGTATGGTCCTTGAGATATATCCACAGCCCCTGGAGCTGATTAGGTCCTTATCAGATAGTTGTGTGTATGTAGACAGTGAACAGAGCAGAACAGGCGCAAAGATAGAAGCTGGTATGTTCCAAAGCTGGAGGTAGAAATGATTAGAGGATAAATTATCAAAGGGTTTTGGGTGAAATATGCAGATAAATAAAAAGGGGTTAGAAGGTGAGATCTTAAGAGCCTTTCTAGAAAGTCTGAATGTTTTCCGATGCCTATCTAACCCTCCCTGGGTACTAGGGATTAAATTGAGGAGCACTTTACCATGGAGCTACATCTCCAGCCATTTTTATTTATTTATTTTTTTTATTTTGAGACAGAGTCTGGTAATAGTGGCAAGATTGGCCTTGAACTTGAGATCCTCCTGCCTCAGTCTTCTGAGTAGTGGGGGATACAGATGCATGCCACCATATCCACCCTGAATGTTATTCTATAGAGTGGATGCTATCGTGAAACCTTGAGCTAAGAACTAACAAGATTAGTTCCATGGTTTCAAAAGATAACTGTACTCCTCACCATATTTTATTAGGGAAACAAATTCAAACAAGACACCCCTACATGACTGCTTAGGATGACCAAAATCCAGAACACTGACAGTGTAATACAAAATGCTGGTGAGGATGTGAAGCAACAGGAATTCCCATTCATTTCTGGTCGGAATGCCAAAATGGTATAGACACTTTGGAATACTATTTAGTGTCTTCTTAAAAAAACTAAACATACTCTTATATGTAATTTTGTATAACAATGAGGGTCTCCCTCCATTACCATGCAATTTCCCTTTTCTCTCCCTTTCCATCCCACCTCATGTATCTGTTTAATGTTAATCTTTTCTTGCTGCTCTTCCTCCCTGCTCTGTTCTTAGTTGCTCTCATTATATCAAAGAAGACATTTGGTATTTGTTTTTTAGGGATTGGCTAGCTTCACTAAGCATAATCTGCTCTAGTGCCATCCATTTCCCTGCAAATTCTATGATTTTGTCATTTTTTAGTGCTGCGTAATACTCCATGGTGTATAAATGCCACATTTTTTTTATCCATTCATCTATTGTCATACAATCCAGCAGTTGAACTTCTTGGGATTTGCCCAAATGAGTTGAAAACTTACATCCTTATGAAAACATGAATACAATGCCTATAGTAGCTTTTGTTTATAATTGCCAAAATTTGGAAATATCTAAGATACCTATCAGTCAGTGAATGGATAAATAAATCCAGACAATAGAATATCATTTAATATTAAAAATAAATAAGCCATCAAGTCATGAAATGATGTGGAAGAACCTTAAATGCATTTTACTAAGGGAAAGTAGTCAATCTGAAAAGGCTGAATATTGAATGATTTCAACTATATGATATTCTGGAAAAGATAAGCAGTGAATACATTTAAGAGATTAGGAGTTGGGGGAAAGGGGAGGGATCAATAGATAGAACATAGGATTTTGGGGGGCAGTGTAACTACTGTCATTGGGAATATATGTCTATATACATTTGTCCAAACCTACAGTTTATAAATCATCAACAGTGAACCCTAATGTAAACATGGATTTTGGGTGATAATGATATGTAGGTTCATCAGTTATAACAAATGTACGGTGCTGTCACAGGATGTAGCTAGGAGAGGAGGAGGGTGGTTGAGCTCTTATGTATTTTTTGCTCAATTTTACTGTGAACCTAAATCTTCCCTACAAAAAATAAAGTATTTAAAAGGAGAAAAATTTGTGTCTTTAACTTAGGTTCATTTCCCTCATTGGTGAGATTTTTCTTCAGTGCATTCTAAAGTCAAGAATAAACATTCTAGAACTTTGACCTCTTCCCCTGCTTAAATAAAGATAATAGAGAGTATATATAGTAATTACTGAATAGTGTGATAAAATGACACCCTAAACCAATTTTCATAAACTTTATTTCCAAAAGTTTTTTTAAAATGATAATTGATATATTTGAAGAATGAAACACAGGAATCAAGGGTAATAGCTAGGCTTTCAAAAAGGCTCAGTTGAGAGCTAATAAACTCTTGAAACTAAGTTCTAATCAGTGTGAATGAAGAGGGTAACAGTATACAGAAATATTAAGAAGTCATATTACCAAGAGCACTATACAGATTCAATGCAATTCCGATCAAAATCCCAATGGCATTCCCCACAGAAATAGAAAAAGCAATTATGAAATTCATCTGGAAAAATAAGAGACCCAGAAAATCTAAAGCAATTCTAAGCAGGAAGAGTGAAACAGGTGGGTATCCCTATACCAGACCTTAAACTATACTATGGAGCAATAATAACAAAATTTGGTACTGGCACCAAAACAGGCTGGTGGACCAATGGTACAGGATAGAGGACACAGAGACTAACCCACAAAACTACAACTACCTTATATTAGACAAAGGTGCTCAAAGCATGCACTGGAGAAAGGATAGCATCTTCAACAAATGGTGCTGGGAAAATCAGAAATCCATACGCAACAAAATGAAATTGAATCCCTATCTCTCACCATGCACAAAAGTTAACTCAAAATGGATCAAGGATCTAGGAATTCAACCGGAGACTCTGCGTCTAATAGAAGAAAAAGTAGGCCCTAATCTCCATCATGTGGGGTTAGGCCCCAATTTCCTTAATAAGACACCTATAGCACAATAATTAAAACCAGAATCAACAAATGGGATGAATCCAAACTAAAAAGTTTTTTCTCAGCAAGAGAAATAATATGTGAGGTGAATAGGAAGCCTACATCCTGGGAACAAATTTTTACCCTTCACACATCAGGTAGAGCTCTAATCTCTAGGGTATACAAAGAACTCAAAAAGCTATACACCAAAAAAGACAAAATAACCCAAACAAAAAATGGGCCAAGGACCTGAACAGGCACTTCTCAGAAGAGGATGTACAATCAATTAACAAATATAAAAAAAATGCTCATCATCTCTAGCAATCAGAGAAATGCAAATTAAAACTAAGATACCATCTCACTCCAGTAAGAATGGCAGCCATGATGAAGACAAACAACAAGTTCGGAAGAGGATGGGGGGGGGGGAGGAAGGTACACTCATACACTGCTGGTGGGACTGCAAATTGGTGCAGCCAATTTGGAAAGCAGTATGGAGATTCCTTGGAAAGCTGGGAATGGAACCACCATTTGACCCAGCTATTCCCCTTCTCGGACTATACCCAAAGGACCTAAAAACAGCATACTACAGAGACACAGCCACATCAATGTTTATAGCAGCTCAATTCACAAAAGCTAGACTGTGGAGCCAACCTAGATGCCCTTCAATGGATAAATGGATTAAAAAAATGTGGCATATATATACAATGGAATATTACTCAGCACTAAAAAAATAATAAGATAATGGCATTTGCAGGGAAATTGGATGGCATTAGAGCAGATTATGCTAATTGAAGTTAGCCAATCCCAAAAAAACAAATGGTGAATGTCTTCTCTGATATAAGGGGGGTGGACTCAAAATGGGGAAGAGAGGAAGAGCATGGGAAGAAGATTACCTCTACATAGGGAAGAGGGGTGGGAGGGAAAGGGAGGGAGAAATGGAATTGCATGGATGGTGGAAAGAGACCTTCACTGTTATACAAAAATACATGTATATGAAGATGTGAGAAAAAAAAATAGCGTTACCCTAGATTAAGTAGAGAGAAATGGAGGGAGGGGAGGGGGGAAGGGTTGGGGAGATAGGAAGGATAGTAGTATGAAACAGACATTATTTTTACTGTGTGTATATATGTGACTGCATGACCAGTGTGTTTCTGCAACCTGTATACTCAGAAAAATGAGAAATTATATCCCATCTGATTCAAATGTATGATATGTCAAGATCACTGTACTGTCATATGTAACAAATTAAAAAAACGAAGTCATACTGTCAAGATTGGTCACTTCCAGATATCACGGGGTTGGGGAAAAAATACGAAATAATTTCTAAATTTCTGGTTTGAGTGACTGATTGACTGGTGGTACTGTTTAACAAGGTGAGGACTGAAGAACAGACGGAAGGTTTGTAGGAAAGATAGTTAGTTTTGGATATATTGGATTTCAGGTATCTTTGTAGTGTCCAGAATTCAGATGCTTGTCATGGTTTTTTCTTAATTTTTTTTAATATTTATTTTTTAGTTGTAGTTGGACACAATACCTTTATTTTATTTATTTATTTTTATATGGTGCTGAGGATTGAACCCAGGGCCTCCCACACTCTAGGTGAGCGCTCTACTGCTGAGCCACAACCCCGGCCCCCAGCTTATCATGCTTTTTGAGTGAAGATTATTATTATCCAAACCACAATCTTTAGATAATTTTAAATATATTTCTATTAAAATTATAATGACGTCAGTGATAGATAATATCCCTTGGTAGAAAAAATTTATGTATGACACATTTTTTTTTTATTTTTACAGTTCTATATAATGTTTACCTTGGCTTGCTTACTGATATCCTTCTACTCTGTAGTTTTACCCATTCTGAAATACATCCAGAAGTTTACTTGGGAACGTTTCCCAACTGATTCTATGAAGCAAATATTACCTTGATTATAAAATCAGAAAAAGACAAAACTACAAATTATTATCTCATGATTATAGACACAGAAATTCATAGTAAATTCTACCAAACCAAATCCAGCAACATATATGAAGGATTATGTGTACAAATACAATTAAGTCTGGGAATTCAAGGTTGATTCAACCTACAAAAATCAATGTAATATATCAAATTATTAGTATAAAGTAATAACTCATTATTAAAACCATGATTATTTAAAAGGATACAGGGAAAAAACATTTGACCCCTTCATGATTTGAAACAAAACCCCCAAATACTAAACAAGCAGGAATAGAAGGGAAACTCTTTAACATGGGAAAGATTATTTACGAAAACCTCACAACAAACATCATATCTAGTGGCAAAACTTAATGCTTTCCTTCTACACTCAGGAATACAAAGATGTCTAGTCAAACCATTTCTAGTCAACCTTACACTGTAGGTTCAAAGGACTTACTTATAACTAAGAAAAGGAAATAAAGGGCATCTAGATTGGAAAAGAAGAAGTAACACTATATTTACATATAACATGATCTTGTGTGTTCAGCTTATATATAGAAAACATTAATGAATCCACTACAAAAATATTAGAACTAAAACAATTAAGCACAGTTGCAGTGTATAAGATTAGCATATTAAAAAGAATTTTATTACTGTACATTAGCAATGAACATCCTAAAAATAATTCCATTTATAATAGTATAATAATTATACTTATAAATAAACTAAAAAGAATATACAGGTTATACTCTAAAAAACAAAATACTTGAAACAAATTAAAGAAAACATAAAATGAAAGACATTGCATGTTCCTGGATTGGAAGACGGTGTTGTTAATATGGCAGTACTCTCCAAGAATATTGATATACAGACTCAGTGTAATTCCTATCAAAATCTCACCTGACGTTTTTGTAAAATAGGTGTATTCATCCTAAAATTCATATGGAAATTCAGGGATTTTAGAATAGTAGTCTGCAAAGAGAAGAACAGGTTGGAGGACTCACATTTCCTGATTTCAGAGCTTAAAGCTATACTGTATTACTGAAAAAAGTATAGATGTATTGACCAATGAAATAGAATTAAAAGTCTGAAATTAAACACATTCCTCAGTTGATTTTCTACAGGGATTAATGACAATGGGGATAGGACAGCCATTCCAATAAATGATATTGAAACAACTGGTTAAATACATGCAAAAGGATAAAGTTGGACTCCTGCCTCACACCATATACAAAAATAAATTCAGAGTGACCACTAACTGTAAATTAAAAGGTAAAGCTATACATTTTTTTAATTTTTATTGTTGGTTCTTGATATATCATATTTCACACTTTGATTCAAGTGGGTTATGAACTCCCATTTTTACCCCGTATACAGATTGCAGAATCACATCAGTTACACATCCATTGATTTACATATTGCCATACTAGTGTCTGTTGTATTCTGCTGCCTTTCCTATCCTCTACTATCCCCCCTCCCCTCCCCTCCCCTCCCCTCTTCTCTCTCTGCCCCCTCTACTGTCATTCATTTCTCCCCCTTGTATTATTTCCCCCTTTCCCCTCACTTCCTCTTGTATGTAATTTTGTATAACCCTGAGGGTCTCCTTCCATTTCCATGCAATTTCCCTTCTCTCTCCCTTTCCCTCCCACCTCTCATCCCTGTTTAATGTTAATCTTCTTCTCATGCTCTTCGTCCCTACTCTGTTCTTAGTTACTCTCCTTATATCAAAGAAGACATTTGGCATTTGTTTTTTAGGGATTGGCTAGCTTCACTTAGCATAATCTGCTCTAATGCCATCCATTTCCCTGCAAATTCTATGATTTTGTCATTTTTTAATGCAGAGTAATACTCCATTGTGTATAAATGCCACATTTTTTTTATCCATTCGTCTATTGAAGGGCATCTAGGTTGGTTCCACAGTCTTGCTATTGTGAATTGTGCTGCTATGAACATCGATGTAGCAGTGTCCCTGTAGCATGCTCTTTTTAGGTCTTTAGGGAATAGACCGAGAAGGGGAATAGCTGGGTCAAATGGTGGCTCCATTCCCAGCTTTCCAAGAAATCTCCATACTGCTTTCCAAATTGGCTGCACCAATTTGCAGTCCCACCAGCAATGTACAAGTGTACCCTTTTCCCCACATCCTCGCCAGCACTTGTTGTTGTTTGACTTCATAATGGCTGCCAATCTTACTGGAGTGAGATGGTATCTTAGGGTGGTTTTGATTTGCATTTCTCTGACTGCTAGAGATGGTGAGCATTTTTTCATGTACTTGTTGATTGATTGTATGTCCTCCTCTGAGAAGTGTCTGTTCAGGTCCTTGGCCCATTTGTTGATTGGGTTGTTTGTTCTCTTATTGTCTAATTTTTTGAGTTCTTTGTATACTCTGGATATTAGGGCTCTATCTGAAGTGTGAGGAGTAAAGATTTGTTCCCAGGGTGTAGGCTCCCTATTTACCTCTCTTATTGTTTCTTTTGCTGAGAAAAAACTTTTTAGTTTGAGTAAGTCCCATTTGTTGATTCTAGTTATTACTTGTGGCTATGGGGTGTCCTATTGAGGAATTTTGGAGCCCGACCCCACAGTATGTAGATCGTAGCCAACTTTTTTCTTCTATCAGACGGCGTGTCTCTGATTTGATATCAAGCTCCTTGATCCATTTTGAGTTAACTTTTGTGCATGGCGAGAGAAAGGGATTCAGTTTCATTTTGTTGCATATGGATTTCCAGTTTTCCCAGCACCATTTTTGGAAGATGTAAAGCTATACATTTTTTAGGAAAGGATATATGAGTGAATCTGTTACCTTGGGCAAGGCTAAAGTTTTAAAAATATGACAGCAAAAGGAAAAATAGCCAAATTTGACTTGATCAAAATTGACAACTTCTGAATTTGTGATGATAACATCAAGAAAGTAAAAGACAACTCACAAAATGAGAGAAAATATTTGCTAATCTTATATAGGGTAAGGGGCTTATATATAGGTTATTTAAACTTACATCTCAATGATAAAAAAAAATTAAAGAATGGGTAAAGGATCCAAATAGACATTTCTCTGTAGAAGATATACCAATGGACAATAATCACATAAAAATATTCAAAATTATTAGTCATTAGAGAAATGCACATCACAACCACAACATACTACTGCACATCCACAGGATTGCTTTAATCAAAAAGACCAGAAGTATTGACAAGAATGTGGAGAATTTGGCACCCTCATTCATTGTTGGTGAGACTGTAAAATGGTTCAGACCACTTTGGAAAACAGTTCTATAAATTGCAAAACAGAGTTACTACAAAACTCAGCAAACTTACTCCTAGATACACACACACACACACACACACATATATGAGATACACACACACACACACACACACACACACATATATATGAGAAAGGAAAATATATGTCTACACAAAAACTTGTAATTAATAATAGGCAAAGATTGGAAACAACCCAAATGTCCATCAACTAATGACTGGAAAAATATGATGTGTATCCACATAAGGGAATATTGTGTACCCTAGAACATAAATGGACTTTGAAAACATGCCAAGTAAACATGTCACAAAAGACTTTATATTGTATAATTCTGCTTATGTAAACTATCCAGAATGGGCTAATTATGGGGAGAAAAAAGTAGATTAGTAGTTGAGAGGCAAAATGGGGAAATTTAGGAGATATGGCTATAGGTTATGAGGTTCCTTTTCAGGGTGATGAAAATGCTCTAAAAGTGATTGTGAGGAACTGGGGGTGTAGCTCAGTGGTAGACATGTGCAAGGCTCTGGTTTCAATCCCTAATCCCTACCCACCAACACATACACAAAAGTGGTTGTGGTGACCGTTGCACAACTCTGAATATGCTAAAAATCAATGAATTTTACATTTTAATTGAAAAATTTTGTAATCTATAAATTATATATCAATAAAGCCATTTTAGAAAAGTTTTCCCTACCCATCCAGGAAGATGTGTATTATTCTTACAGTTTAAGTTTGAGGGCCTCCCCTTTTCCCAAGAGTTTATTGATTAACATCATTTTATCAATTTGATTATTCCTATGTTCCTAATTCCACACTTGTAATTTTTTGGAGGGTGTTATTAAATCCAGGTGCACTTTAGCAATGAGATACATCCTCAGTCCTAAGTTGCTAAGGTTCTTATTAAGTTGCTGAGACTGACCTCAAATTTCAGATCCTCCTTCAACGTCCAGATTGCTGTATTACAGGCCTGTGCCACTGTGCCTGGCCCATACTTGTGATTTCTCTTATTACTTCTGCTTGGTGTCTTTATCTCTTCTACTTATTAGCCATTGTATGTTTTAAGTAAAGATTATCTAGGGGAACTGGGGTTGTGGCTCAGAGGAAGAATGCTCACCTAGCATGCGTGAGGCACTGGGTTCGATTCTCAGGACTGCATAAAAGTAAATAAGTGAAATAAAAGTATTATGTCCACCTACAACTAAAAAATAAATGTTAAAAAAAGATTATCTAATATCTCTTACCAATACTAACCACCTTTTAATATTATAATGATAGCTAGTCCCTGGAAATCCAAATGCTCATTGGTTATTTAGTGGGTCCTGTTTTTAAACAACCTATTAAGATTCTTGTGGTTCCTTTTATCTGGTTTGATTCAAATATGCAATGGCTGCAAAATTATTCTTGATAGATTTTGATGACATAATTTACATATTTTTTGGAAAATGATATGCATGTATTTTTCAAAGTCTTATAAAGTTATGTTGACACTTTGAGTTTAAATGTTAATATTAAAATGATTGTTTGCCATATACAATATGTTAGGAATTGTTTCAAGCTTTAGTACATTAGAGTATCAAAAGCATACCTGTTCTGCCTGACATGGTGGCATAAGCCTATAATCCTAGCAACTCTGGAGACTAAGTCAGGAGGATCACAAGTTTAAGTCCAGCCTAGGCAAGTTAGTGAGGTTCTGCCTCAAAATAAAAAAATAAAAAAGAAGTAAGGATATTATCAGTGCCCCAGGGTTCAATCCATAGTGAGACAGACATATAAATGTGCACAGACATATGCCGCAGTCTGGCTGGGCACAATCAGGAGCCACTTGTCAAAAGAAACTAACTTTATTTTTAGAACCACACACGCCAAACAAAACAGCCTCTCAGGAAAAACCCTCAGAGCCTCAACTGCCACCACCGGCTTTTCACAAGCCTCTCTCTCCCACACAAGCTTCTCTCCACCTCCCACAATCCTCCTGCTCTTGAGGCCAATTGCCTGGGTCACGTGGGCGGAGCCAAAAAAGTCCCCCAATGAGCAGCTCCGTGGTCTGAAAGGGCAGGGAAACAGCCCAATGAGCATCACCGCAGAGGAGCCAATCAGCTAGATGTTGCTGGGGCCGGGGAGCCAATCAGCTAGATGTTGCTGGGGCCGCTGTGAGCCAATCATCAGCCGGCAGCTGGAAGTTTGCTGGCAGCTGGAAGTTTGCTGGGGCCCCTTCGGCTGTGGCTCTCAACAGACATATACACACACAGAGACAAAAAAAATCTATCTATATCTACATGTGCCTATTCTTAATAATGTTATAGTTTATTTTGAAGAGTGGTTTCAGAGGCAAGTGTGAAAAATTCAGGATTAGTCATAAAATTATTAAGAAAATTTTTAGGGGAATGAAACTTGTTTAAAAAATTATTCTTTCTTTTTAGGTACAAAACTCAAAACATGAACAACAGTACATATTACCAATGTTCAAAGTTGATTTGGCTAGAACTGCAATACAGTTGGCTACGACTTATTCCAGAGGAATTAGAAAAGTCAAAGTGATGGACAACAGAAAAGAGCCTCCATTCTTCAATGAAGATAACGTGGGACCATATTACTATAAACTTTCTTTCTGTGATACCATGGAACTCTTCATTGAAACATTGACTGGAACTTGTTTTGAGCTGAGAGTTTCACCCTTTGAAGCTGTTATTTCTGTGAAAGCAAAAATTCAAAGATTGGAAGGTACTAGTCTTTCTATATTTTTAGGTTATAAGGATTAAATTTGCTTATCAGAAAAGTATAAAAAGTTTTAAAGTTTTTTTAATGGAGAAAATTTCAAGCATATGTTAGAATTGATAATGAATCCCAGTGTGCTCCTCACTTTTCTTCAATTTCCAATTCATGAACCTATCTCCTTTCCATTCCTGTTTTCTTTCCATCTTGTTCCTTTCCACCAAATTCCTTTGAAGCAGATCTCTAGCATTGTGTTAATGGTGCAAAATCATATTTGAAAATGATTTTTAGCAGGTTAAAATGACATGCAAATTTTGTCATAACCATATTATTTAATTTTAATGGGAAATAATAATTGTGTTCCCTTTTAGTGACTTGCTTATTACTTACCTTTTTTGCAGGGATGGGGGTGCTACTGGGGATTGAACTCAGGGGCATTTGGTCACTGAACCACATCCCCAGCCCTATTTTGTATTTTTATTTAGAAACAGGGTCTCACTAAGTTACTTAGTACCTTACTTTTGCTGAGGCTGGCTTGGAACTCGTGATCCTCCTGCCTCAGCCTTCTGAGCTACTGGGATTGCAGGCATGCGCCACTGCCCAGCTTACTCACGATTTTATACTGCTTTGTTAAATCCTTCTACCCTCTAATATGGAGATTTTCTGAGAAAAGCTTTAAGTTTTCAATTACATATAGTTTGAAGTTCCTTTAGTATAGCAGGGATATTGGATAAGGTATAATATCTCTTTTTTGTGATTTATCTATGAAAATTATTTTGTGTTAAAATTAGTTTTTTTATTTGTACTTTGCATATTCTGAAATAAGTTATAACAAAATTTATAGTTGTTAAAATCTAGATTTGACTGGGAATTAAATTGTTCCATATAACACTAAGTGGATCTTTGTCAGTGGAGCTAGTTGGATCTTGCTTATAATACAAAGGTCATAATTAGGGTCCCCCTTTGACCAGTTGAAATTCAGAATTATAGAAGGATCAGCAAGAAAGAAAATTTTCATTTTTGTGGGATCAAGGATCCTGGTTTCTGAACTTCTGAGTATTTGCTACTACTCTAGCCCTGAGGGAGTTCTTCGTAGTAGTGACTGAGTCTAGTAACCATATCCGTGCATCTAGTAGTGGCGCGTGTAGATTTTGTACTACCAAATGATTTGGTGAGATCCAGAGTCAGAATAGTTTATTTAGACTTTGTTCGGCTTCATTCATATATATATGTGTGTGTGTGTGTGTGTGTGTGTGTGTGTGTGTATGCATATATATATAAGCAAATATATATTCATATATATATATATATATATATATGCATACACACAGTGATATCTTTTTCAATGCAAGAATATAAAAGCCCTTCTGTATTCCAAATATCCTTAATTTTTTTTAACCTTATTCACACATTTTAAGCCGTCTTTGTGTGGCAAAGCACTTTAGAGGGCATCCTGTTTCAGTCTTTTAGTGTTGGAAGAGTGTACTTGGGTTTAGAGACATTTAGGAATTCATTTAAGAGAAGAATTTAATTATTGTCAGAATCAGAACAAATAATATAGACGTTTTGTCTTCCGTAGGAGATATTGCTGGGGTAAAAGCAGTGGCTTATAGCTATTAGACAATTGAATCCCATTTTAAACATTATAAAACAAATGCAGTGATTGGAAAATTAAGGTAATATGTAAAATATCTACTGTCTTAGTCTCCTGGGGCTGACATAATAAAATACTGTAGATTGGGTGACTTAAAATAGCAGAAGTTATTTTCTGTCAGTCTAGGTATCAGCATGCTTGGATTCTGTTGAGGGCCGTTATCTTAATCTGTTTTCTGTTGCTAATAACAGCACCACAGGTTGGTTAAGTTATAAAGAAAAGATGGCTTATTTTGGCTCACAGGTCTGGCCAAAGATTGAGAGGCAGAGTCCCTAGATAGGCTCAGGGCATCACATGGCAAGAGGCAGGATAGCATCTAAGTTTGTGTCTGGTCTCTTTCCCTCTTCTTATAAAACCACTAGTATTCAATCATGATGATTTTATCTAATCCTAATCATCCCAGAGGCCCCACCTCTATACACCAGTCAGTTTGAATTTCTGCCCTCTTAATCTCTTAGATAGGAATTAAATTTTTGTTTCACAGGGGACAGACCATATTCAAATCATAACAGCCTCTTCCTATCTTGCAGACTTCTCATGCATTATTACTGTGACTTCATGTGATGTGCACGTAGGCATGCGCACATCACACACACACACACACACACATACACACACAGACACATGCATACAGAGAATAAACAAGTTCTTTGGTATCTCTTGTAAGGACACTAAGCCATCAGGAGCTAACCATCATCATTACCCTGTATAATCCTGATTAATTCCCAAAGGCATTATCTCCAAGTAGCATCATCATAGTAAGGGCCAGGGCTTCAGTGTATTAATGGCAGGCAACAGAATTCAGTGCATAGCACCTGCCACTAGTGAAGTAGAGGTAGATCTTAAATCCCTCCTCCTATGCCCATTTCCCATTCTCACCCCCCTTATCCCTTTCTTTCCTGCTCTTGTCCAGAATTTCTCATAGCATCTTTTAGCCCAGAGGTACTGACAGTCATTTTGTTCTTCAGGAAGCTTCAAGAAGGTAGCCTTTGTGATAAATAAATTCTAATCCTTTCCTGGGTGAGCTTTATACTTTCACTCTGAAAGTCATTTGGGGACAATGTGGTAAGATTCTTCAGATTGTAGAGATAAAATAGAGAGGACAAAGGTGACACTAGTCAGATTAATCCTGCAGGGAAAACAGATCTTTTCCTTTTGGACAGTCTCTGGTGAATTCAGAACTAGAGCCTAGAGAAAGACAGGAAGGAGGATGGAAGGAATTTGTGGAGAAAAGGTTGCAAGAGAGCACTGGATTAGGAATAATTAAACTGTAGCAAAGTAGGGTTGGTTCTTGCAAGGGGATTTTAGCTGGGCCTTGAAGGAACAGAAGTGCCTGGTTTCACATTACTAGCCGAATTACTTAACTTCTCTATATCTTAGTTATTCCAATTTAAAATGAGAATAATAATGGTACTAATCTCAAAGGATGTTCTCAAGTTTACATGAGTTAATAAATGCTAAGTGTTTAGCATAGTGCCTGTGGTCTTTATCAAAGGAAAAATAGTTAGTCTGGAGATAGAACTATGTGTACCCAAGAATATATGCACTATACACTTGGAAAGAGACTTAGCTTAGCTCTTTGACTTTCCATAGAAGGGAAATTCTTTGGAGATTATCATTTCTTAGGACAGCAGTCTGCAAAAGAGAGTCTATCCCTTCCAGATGATGTGAAAATAATGCAGTGGAGTTGGGAAATAAAAATGTGTCAAGAAATGTAAAGGATTATTTGTTGCAGTGGATTACATGGATTTGCCATCTAATCTTGCCATTACTGCTCCTTGCTAGAGATTTATCTTCTGTGCATAGAATAGGATGGTTTTCCTGGCCCTTTTTGAGTAGATGGGACCATAAGTATTAGTTTTGGCCAATCAGCTATGAATAGAGAATCATTTCTACACATTATTGCTCCATCAACCTGGATCTCTGAGTGACTATAGTGAGCATGGTTCCCTTACTGACATGTAGTGAACTTGTAACAATGAATGAGAAATATTTTAAACCACTTTTACTATTTTTTTTGAAGAGTTGCCACTTCAGCATAACCTACTTTATTCTGACCTTATGTTGTATAGGGACCTAATTTTTTCCCTACATAGATAATTGGTTGTCTGAATACTACCACTTATTGAATATTTTCTCATTAAAATAATATCGTGCCCATCATGTATCATATATATATTTATATAATATGTGTGTGTGCACGTGTGTGTGTGTGTGAGTGAAAAATGATAATCTGATCTGTTTATCTGTCTCTCCCTACGTCAGTATTACACTGGCTTATTTACTATAAGTCCTTTTTTATTACTACTTTTAATTGACAAATATTGCATATATTTATAGTGTACAACATGATGTTGACATATGCATGCACTGTGCAATGTTCACAATCAAGCCAATAACTTATGCATTACCTCACTTAGTTCATTATCTTTTTGGCATTATGACAAAATACCTGAGAAAAATGGAGGATTTTATTTTTTCTCAGTTTTAAGGGTTAACTGTAAGTTTTCACAACATATTGTTAAATATGTTATTCAAAATTGTCTTATCTATTCATGTTACTAACCCTGAATTATTTTGTAGAACTTTGCCTGTAAAATTGTCTGAACCTGATAAGCTCTGGATATTGGGAAAGACAAAGAACATTTATTTTAGAGAGTTGTTGTTTTAATTTTCTCAGCACTGATTCTAATAATTCTTAGAAATCCTTATAAATAACTGATTAATATGGCTTCTTCATATCATTTTATTACAGTTTACTTCTGTCTCTCAGCTACTGTTTCAGGGATCATCTTTAGCCCAGCCTAATTTACTGCATATGATTATGTTATAGGATCTAAAAATGATCATACATTATAACAACAAACCTAACAGTTGCCCAAGGCCATACATATTTTTAATCCTCCCAGTCAATTATAAACATATGCTTTTCTGGAAAATTGTCTATTTGCCTATATTTTCTAATTTATCACATGAATTTTTAAAGTAGTCTCTTATGTTTTCAAATTTCTGCCGTGTCTATTATTATGCTGCTTTTTCATTCTATATTTATGCCTTCTCTCTTTTTGACAGTCTTGCCAGGAGTTTTTCTGTTTTATTGGTTTTTTCAAAGACAGTTTTCATCTCTGTTGTATTTTTAATTTTATTAATGTCTGCATTTGGCCTGCCTTTGACTTGTGCATATTCTATACCCTTTTTTTTCTTTTTTGGGGGGAGGGGCGGGTACTCGGGATTGAACTCAGGGGCATTCAACCACTGAGCCACATCCCCAGCCCTCTTTATATTTTATTTAGAGGCAGGATCTCACTGAGTTGCTTAGCTCCTCACTTTTGCTGAGGTTGTCTTTGAACTCGTTATCCTCCTACCTCAGCCTCCTGAAGCCACTGGGATTACAGGCATTTGCCACTGTGCTCAGCTCTGTACCTTTTCTTAGTATTAATTCATTAATTTTTTTTCCTGCTTACTACTTCTTTCCCTATGTTTCTTAGGAGGAAACTTAGGTTATTGCTATTAGATCTTCTCTTTCTAATACATATTTTTAATGCTATAATTTTTTTCCTAGGTATTCCACAAATTTTAATAAGTTGTATTTTCATTTAGTTAAAATCTTTTAATTTTCTCTTGAAACATTTTTCTTGACCCATGTGTTATTTTAAAATGTATTATTTCAATTCTAGACATTTTGTTTTTTTCAGCTATTCTGGGGTACTGATTTCTGGTTTAACTCTAATGTGATATGAGACAGTTCTATTCTTTGAATTTGTTAATGTGTGTTTTGTGGCCTTGGATTGTGTAATGTTTGCTATAGTTGAAAGTGCCAGAGACTTCAGATTCCTGTAGTTTTATATTTTGTCTCCTCTGTTGTGTTTGGGTTTCCTTAAGAACTCTTCCTCAGAGTCTTGGTGTTGACAGACCTTTCCATTGTAATCTACTGTTAGTTTTCTGTGCCTTGTTAGTTTGGTGGTAAGGTTTTGGGGAGGGGAAATATTCTATAGTTTTATTATTAAATAATAAAATAAAATAATCAGTCTTTTAGTGAGTCTATGTCCCTGGGTGTTTCGATGGGCAAAGGTGCGACTTATGCACTCAAAGGGGAGAGATAAAGAATGTCCATGTGCTTCTGCCCTTTTCAATGCTTTATTCACTCAAATCACTCAATACAATTTCACTCTGTAGGTTCTTAATCAAGAGAATGACAATCCTTAATGCTAGGCACTGCAGTAGACATAATCAATTCACAGCAAACAATTCTAGATTAATTCTAAGCACTGCAAATACACTTAATCATGACAGGCTCATGACAGACATTCCCGCTGCATGCTAAGCTCAAGTGTCAGATCAGAAGTCTCAAGCCTTAGGCTCTAAGTCCAGCAGAAGCACACTCATTCAGACCATGGTGATCAGATCAGGAATCAAGACAGGCTTCTCTTGGGGTGGAGCTGACGACTGGCTGAGGAGGTAGTCATAGGGAGAAGTCTTTTTATCACCAGAGTCAAGAAGCTACTGTAGAGTTTGAGAGTGGTGAGAACAATGCAGAGGATCAGGCAGATGAGGAAAGTTGGGATGTCAGTCTAGGTCCTCATCAGGCTCTCAGGCTTGTGTGCATCGGTGTTGGCTGGCTGAGTGTCTGTTCACTTGCTCCATCATTTACACTAAATTTTGGGGCTTCTGACCACCCTTTCAATCCCTATCAGCTGCTACTGGATTTCTCAGTGAGGTCATTCGTCCTCAGATTAAAGCATCTGATCTGGTGGTCCCCATCCTGATTTTCTTGCTTCTTCCTCTTATCAGGGCAAGGGCAACATGCCAGAGACTTTACTCTGGGTTTGTCAGGTTAAGGAGAAGTCACTTGTTTATGCCTGAGGGCCATACTGGAGGGCTTGTAGGTGTGCCTGGTGAGACTGCAGGTTTCAAACTGGAGTTTTAAAATGGAGTTGCTTAGGCTAAGGCTTAAGGCCATCCTTACTCTAGGTTACAGTCTTCAAAATATATATTAGCATCTCTCTTCACTACCTAATCCCATAGGAAGGCTTGAAGGGCCTGGTCTCCAGTAAAGGTAATAGGCTTTTGTTATGGATAGTGTTTTGGTTCTTTTATAGTATTTATTTTCCCCCTGCCTATGTCTAAGCTACAAGGGAACCTTTCTTGATTCTTCACAATGAGAACCTAGTGGAGTTCTGTAGAGATAAAACTCATGAAAATATGGAGGTTTCCCTAAGATTGTGGTCCTCAGGAATTTCTGTCTCCTGCTAGTGCATACTCATTATCTACCAGACAGAATTACCATTTAAGTGTTCCTTCTAGTTTGTGACTTCAGAGACTTCTACTTTAGGTAAGTAGCTTTTGGCTGTGACTCTCTATATATCGCTACAGATTTTAAGGTAGTAGTTTGCCTTATTTTTGTGATGGCTCCAAGAAAACTCTGTGGTGTCAGTTCATTCAGCTATTTTTTTTTGATATGAGTGGAATAAGCTCCTTATAAGCCCTTTACGTGTTGGAGCTGAAACTGGGAATCTCATCTTTCTCTTTAATGTAATCATTTGTTTTAAAATTCCTTTCGAAAACTGTTATCTCTGCTCTACAAGTTGAATTTCATTGTCATTAAGTTCTTTGTTGGCAAAAGATTTTTATTTTATTTAAAGAATCATTGTCATTTGGGGATCTGCAACCATGTCAATATAGAGTATAAAATAACTTGATAACTTTTTATAGTTTTCACACTCTTAATATTCAAACTAGTAACATTGAAATGTCTTCAATATTTTTATTAAAAGTATTGATTCTGGTGGTGGTTACATGGGCATATTATAAAATTTACATATTTATTTACTGTGGCTGCTGTATCAAAGTACCACAAACCGGGTAGCCTAAACAACAGAAATTTATTGTCTTACAGTTTTGGAAATCTAAGATTTTAGTGTGGATTCCTTAGTATTGGTTCCTTTTGTAGGCTGTTAGAATCTGTCCGTGTCCTTCATTTAGCTTCTGGTAGTTGGCTATTAGTCTTTCTCATTCATTGACTAATCACACCATCTCCTCATCCATCACCCACATCTCCTCACAACATCTCCACGTTTCTGTCTTCAAATTTCCCTTTTTATAAAGACAAATCATTAGATTAGGGTCTTCCCTAATTTATTTGAACTTGATTGTATTTGCCTTTGAATAAGGTATATTCTTAGATTCTAGTGATTAGGAATTTAATCTATGAATTTTGAGGGGACACAATTCAACCCTCAACAAGTAGATAGCTCTGCCAATATTGGCAAACATTTACTGCCATGTAACCACCACCAGAATCAAGATATGTAATACAGGGTGGGGCCTAGTGGCAGGAGGCTGAAGTTGGGGAATCATTAGAGCTTATGAACTCAAGACCATCTGGGCAACACAGTGAGACCCTATCTCAAAAAACCAAAAACAACAAACAAAACCCATACAGAACAATTCTATCACCCACCAAAATTCTCTTGTACTCTTACTTTTGTGGTCAACCCTTCCTTTGTACCCAGCTCCTACCACCCCCTGTCCTGTTTCTATTCCTGTATTTTGCTTTCCAAGAATTTCATATAAATGGAATAATACGTCTTTTAAGTCTGCTTTCTTTCCTATAATACATTTGAGATTTCTCTATATTGTTACATGTATCAAAAGCTATCCTGTTTATGGCCAAGTAATGGTTCATTGTATGGTATCAATAGTTATTCATTCCCAAATTGAGGGACATTTGTGCAGTTTTCAGGTTTTGACAATTATAAATAAAGCCTTATGAGCCTTCATGTTTTTATGGGAACATAGGTTTCATTTCATTTGGTAAATACTTAGGAATGGAATTGATGAGTATGTAATAAGTGTATATTTAATTCCATAAGAAACTGCTAAGACTGTTTTCCAGAGACTATACCATTTTGTATGACTAATATACAGTCATATGCCCTATGATCAGCACTTAATATCTTCTGAGTTGCTTTTGTTTCTTTTTTACAATTCTAATAGGTATTGGCACTATTTCACTGTAGTTTTAATTTGTATTTCCCTAATGATGTTAAACATCTTTTAATTTCCATTCTTGTTATCTTTCCTAAAAAGTTCAGGCTGATGGGGCAGAATACAATGAACTGGATAGCTTAAACAATAGAAATTTATTTCTGAAAGTTGGAGGCTGGAAATACAAGGTCAAGGAACCAACAGATCCAGCATCTAGTGAGGGCATTCTTTTTGGTTTGCAGATAGCTGGTTTTTTGGTGGTTCCTCACATGATAGAGATGAGAGAAATCATCTCTTGTGTCTTTTCTGAGGGCACTAATAATGGAATGGTTTACAAAATGTCACATTTCTTGGTAAGTCTAAACATTCACTAAATAAAGCAATATCTGATTTAGACACTTAAGAAGGTTTGAGAAAATCAAGAGAGGATTAAAATCCTGGTAACAATAATAATGTAAGTCAAGTAGAGTTACTTGAAATGAGAGTACTAAGGTTCTTAGTATTGTTCATGAGAACTATACAGATGTGATTAGCTTTAGATTTTATTTTGTGTTAAATATGATCATTTAAATTTTTATAGTAGTCTTTTCAAATTCGAAATAGTTATATAACCTTCAAATGGTAGAGAAAAATTATAAAAGGACTCCATCTTTTCCATTTAATACATAAAAGAGGGAGTTAGTGAAAGCAAAACAATTAAACACCACAAAATATGAGATAGAGGGGCTGGGATGTGGCTCAAGTGGTAGCGCGCTCGCCTGGCATGCATGCGGCCCAGGTTCGATCCTCAGCACCACATACAAACAAAGATGTTGTGTCCTCTGAAAACTAAAAAATAAATATTAAAATTCTTTAAAAAAAATATGAGATAGAAATGAATATATAATCAATCTTGATTATATAAAATAGACAAAATGCTAATTGAAAGACCAAAATCAGTAGGCTAGTTTTTAAAAATGTCGACATCAAATACTGATATAAAAGTCCTAATCTAACCCAGGTGGGGTGGTGTATGTCTGTAATCCCAGCATCTCTCGAGGCTGAGACAGCAGGATTGCAAGTTCAATGCCAACCTCAGCAACAGTAAGGTGCTAAGTGACTCAGTGAGACCCTGTCTCTAAGTAGAATATAAAATAGGGCTGGGGATGTGGTTGAGTGCCCCTGAGCTCAATCCCTGGTACCCCCCCCCCCAAAAAAAAGTCCTAATCTAAAATATAAAGATCCCAACTGTGTTGAAAGTAATAGAGTTAAAAAATATGTACCAGGCAAATAGTAACGTGAAAATGCTAGTGTTTCCATATTAATAAAGTTATTATATAAAATATGTTTTAAAATGAAATACAGGGCCTGGGAATGTAGCTCAAGGGTAGAGCACTTGCCTAGTATGGGCAAGGTGTTGGGTTCAACCCCCAGCACTGTAAAAGTTAAGATAACAAAAATGTATGGGGGTGGGATGTGACTCAGTGGTATAGTACTTGCCTAGCATGTGGGATGCTCTGGGTTCAATCTGCAGCACCATAGAAACAAGAAAAACTATAAAATTAAATGCCTGGACAAGACAGAGAGAAGGATATCCATAATAGTCCTGTTGATAATATAAAAATTCTGGAAACAACTCGAATGAATACAGTAGAATGAATAAATCGTGGTATATGTAAGTATATTTGTCATATTGGAATGGAATTCTATAAACTAGATTATAGAAAGGAAAACTAATAATATCTTCATGTGAAATGTGGTGAATTTAAAAAGCAAATCTGAGAGGAACACATACACTGTGATTCCACTTAAATAAAGATAAAAAGGAACAAAAGAAAGAATACCACATATGCAAATAAAGGAATAATGAAAAGCAGAGGAATCATTTACACCAAATTTGGATTGGTGGTTAATGCTGGCTGGAAAAAAGAAGATATAGTTGAGGAAAAGAATGGAAGAGTGTTTTTTCTCCTATCTTTTTCAACACTTGATATCTTTGATTTTTGTTATTCTAATAGATGTGTAGTAATATCTCATTGTGGTTTTAGTTTGCATTTATCTAATGACAAATGATAGTATCTTTGTGAGCTTTATTTTACTCTTCTTCGTTGAAGTGTCTATTCAGATCTTTTACCCATATTTTTTAAACCAAAGGTTTTTTTTTTTGTTGAGTTTTGAGAATTCCTTTTGTGTGTATCTTTAATCAGTACATATTTTACTGAGTGTTTCAGTAAGCTTTTTAATATCTGTGACCAAAATACATGACAAAGAACAATTTTAGAGGAGGAAAAGTTTATTTGGCTCACAGTTTCAGAGGACTCAGTCCATAAACAGCCAACTCCCATTGTGCTGGGCCTGAGATGACGCAGAAGATAATGGCAGAAGAGTATGGTGAAGGACATGGCATCAGAAAGCAGGGAGAGAGACTAGCTCATCAGGAAGAAAAAATTTACCCAAAAGGCACATCCTTAATGACCCACCTTCTCCAGCCACACCCTACCTGCCTACAGTTACCTACCCAGTTAATCCCTGTCAGTGGATTAACACTGATCAGGTTTAAGTCACAGTCATTTCACCTCTGAATGTTTTAGTATTGCCTCACACATGAGCTTTTGCGGGGGACACTGAAATTTTTCTCCCAAGCTTTGGCTTATCTTTTTGTTGTCCTAACAGTTTCTTTTTGAAGAGCAGAAGTTTAAAATTTGTTGAAGTCCAATTTAAATTTTTAACAGTTGTGTTATATCTAGGAAATCTTGGTTTAATCTAAGAAATCTTGGTTTAATCTAAGGTCACAAAGAGGATCTTCTTTGTTTTCCCTTTGAGGTTCTATAGTTTTAGGATTCATATTTAGATCTATGGGTAGTTTTGAGTTAGATGTAATTTTTGGTGTATAACTGATCCAAATTTGTTCAATTTATTTATTTATTTTGCACGTGGATGTCCAGTTGAAGAAGCTATCCTTTTCTGCTGCCATGTTGCCTTTCACCTTTATCAAAAAGGAGTTGTGAATATACATGTGAATTTATTTTGGAGTATTCCATTACATTGGTTTTCATGTCTATTTTTAGGTCAATGACCTGCTCTTTTGATTACTATAACTTTATAATTCTTGGAATTCAGGTAGTCATAACCATCCAACTTTATTATTCTTTTTCAAAAGGTGTGGTGTGTGTGTGTGTGTGTGTGTGTGTAGTTTTGTATGTATGTGTCTTTCACATATTTTATCAGATTTATTCTCTAAATATTTATTCCTGAATACTTATTATGTATTTTCATATATATGATGCTGTCCTAAATGGGATTGTTTGGTTTCAATTCCCATTTGTTATTTGCTAGTATATAGAAAGTTTTTTTGTTAGTTGATCTTATATCCTGAAGTCTTACTGACTTCACTTATTGGTTGCTTTAGTTTATTAACTTAATTAAATAAACTCACTATTATTATTAGTTATATTTTTTGTTTTATTTTATTTTTGTTCTATCAGGTTTTCCACATAGACAATCATGTCTTTAAAATAAAGACAGTTTGGCTTCTTTCTTTCTAATCTGGATGCTTTTTAATTTTTATTTATTTATTTATTTATCGTCCCACTTCACTAGTTGGGACTTTGAGTATAATGATAAATAGAAATCATGAGAAGGAGACATCTTTATATGGTATCTTACATTAGGGGAAGTATTTAGTCTTTTACCATTATTTAGATTTTATCATATTGAAGAAGTTCCCTCTGATCCTAGTTTGCTCATAGTTTTTATAGAATGGGTATTTGATTTTGTGAAATGCTTTCTCTGCTTGAAATATGAGTTTTCTTGTTTAGTTAATGTGTGAATTAAATAGATTTTTAAATGTTAAACCAACTTTTCTGACACAAACCTTACTTCTTCATATTGTATTATATTTTTAACCTGTTGTTGAATTCTGTGTACTAAAACTGTGTAGAAATTTTGTATCTGTGTTCATGAAGGATATAAGCCTGTAATTCTATCTTATAATGTTTGCATCTGGTTTTGACAACAGGATGATCCTGGCCTCATGAAATGAGTTGGAACTATTTTCCTCTGCAGTTTTTTTAAAAGAGAATACCATTGTTATGATAGCCCAGCCTATGAAATAGAATGGATTTGTTCGGGTTCTTTTTCTTCTTGAATGAGCTTGAGTTTGTGTTTTTTAAGGCTTGTGTTCCTCTTGTTGAATTGTGTTGATATAGAGTTATTCATAATATCCCTTATTATCCTCTCAATATTTATAGAATCTGTAATGATGTCATTTCTCCTGCTCTTGACATTGGTAATTTGCATCTTCTTTTTAGAAAATGTTTAACCTAATTTAGTAAACTTGTTAAAGAATCAGATTTTGCATTCATTGATTTTCTCCTATTTTTCTTTTCTTTTTTCAAATATATATATATTTGAAAAAAGAAAAAAAATATATATTTCATATATATATATATATTTCAAATATATATATATATTTAAAAAAAATATATATATATATATTTAGTTGTAGTTGGACACAACACCTTTATTTTATTTTTATGTGGTGCTGAGAACTAACCCAGCGCCCCACACGTGCTAGGCCAGCAGAGCTCTATCACTGAGCCACAACCCCAGCCCCCTTCTCCTGTTTTTCTATTTTTATTTCATCAGTTTCTGTTGTGATTTTTTAAAAATTAATTCTGTTCTGCTTATTTTGTGTTTAATTTGTTCTCTTTCTAATTATTTTGTACATATTTGTAAGTACACTATAGTTATATACATAATATTTGGATTCATTTTGACTTAATCATACAAAACATAGAATATATTTGCTCCACTTCAGTCCTTAATACTTCCCCACCCGTCCTCTCCCTATTCCCCTTTCTCTACTTGTCTTCCTTCTATTTATTTATAGTTTTTAAAATTAGTGCTTTATAGATATACATAAAGGTGAAATTCACTGTGGTATATTCATATATGTTCATAGCATAATTTGGTCAGTTTCATTCTACTGTTCTGGAGAAGCTAAGGTCATTGATATGAAACATTTCTACTTTAATCATATTGGTATTTGGTGCTTTAATCTTCTCCTAAGTACTGCTTTATTGTTCTCCCACACATTGTGATATTTTGTTTTCACTTTTACTCAGTTCAAATTATTTTCTAATTTTCCTTCTGATTTCTTTTTTGATTGATGGATTTTTTTTGAAACATAGTTCTTAGTTTCTATGAATTTGGAGAATATCTAGAGATCTTTTGTTACTTATTTATAATGTAATACAAATATATTATTTGAATTCTTTTAATTTGTACAGATTGGATTTATGATCCAGAATGTTGGCTTTTGGTACATGTTATATGCGTGCTTTTTAACTTTTTTTTTTTTTTTTTTGGTAGCAGGGGTCTGCAAGTAAAGAATTATTTTAGCTTTTGTATGTGTTTCATTTTTTACATTTAAAACTGGAGATAGCATTCATATAAAATTCACTTATTTTTTGAAAATTTTTTTAGTTGTAGAAACAATACCTTTATTTTACTTATTCATTTATACGTGGTGTCAGAGTTCTCTTTGTCTTTGCATATAGTTCTCTTTGTCGTAGCTTACAATATGTAGTCAGGACATTGTTTAGTTCCCTCAGTTATTTTTTTTCTCTTCCCCACACCTTTAACTGCAATTCATTTATACTCATTTGGGGGCTCCCCTGCAGGCTTAATGATTTTAATTATTCATTTGAGGGTGGAGGTTGAAGTTGTGGTAAAACATCAACATAGTCCTAAGAATCAGAACTACACAGACATTTCTTCAGGAGTGTTGCTACCTCTTCATCTCTACTACTTTGTTCCTTTTCCCATATTTTCTGCCCCACTCCAGTCATTCCCTGTGCATAACCAATCTCATTGGTTTCTGATTTATCCTCCTGTTTTTATTTTGCACAAATGGGTAAATACTTTCTTCTTTGTAACATGAATGGTAACATACCATACTTTTCTTTTTACATTTAATAATTTATCCTGATTTTATACCAAACTGGTTCATAGAAGTCTTTCTCATTCATTTTTCTTCACAGCATTTTCCCCCTCATATCTATCTGGACTCATTATGTGAATATATTGTTGTTTTTTCAATCGTTTTCTTATGTGTGGCATTTATTGTTTTACAATTTTAAATGGTGCAACAGTGGATAGCCTTGTGCATATTTTTGAATGTTGTAGGCATATCTTTAGGGTAGATTAATAATGTTGGGATTGCTGGGTCAAAAGATAAATGTACATGTAGTTTATTTTTTAGGTATTATCAAATTCCTCTCCAGAATGGTTGTAGTACTTTATTCTCACAGCAGTATATGAAAATGTCCCCATGATGAGATTCTCTATTCACCTCACAGATTGTTTCTTTTGCTGAGAAGAAACTTTTTAGTTTGAGTCCATCCCATTTATTGATTCTTTTTTTTAAGAAAGAGAGAGAGAGAGAGAAATTTTTTAATGTTTATTTTTTAGTTTTCGGTGGACACAACATCTTTGTTTGTATGTGGTGCTGAGGATCGAACCTGGGCCGCACGCATGCCAGGCGAGCGCGCTACCGCTTGAGCCACATCCCCAGCCCCCATTTATTGATTCTTGATTTTAATTCTTGTGCCAAAGGAGTCTTATTAAGGAAGTTGGGGCCTAATCCCACATGATGGAGACATAGACACAGTGTCTCTGGTTTAATTCTAATAGACACAGTGTCTCTGGTTCAATTCCTACATCTTCAATCCAGTTTGAGTTGAGTTTTGTGCTTGATGAGAGATAGGGTTTAACTTCATTTTGTTGCATATGGATTTCCAGTTTTACCAGCACCATTTTGCCGCGTCCGGCCAAAGGAGCCGAGTCCGGCGAGGGACGGCGAGGTTAAAGGACACAGGACACCAAGGTTCTTCATCCAGGAGACAACTTTTATTTTTTCTACCCCCCTATTATATATCCTCCCACCCTCAGGGTTAAGCACACACACACACACACACTTTACAGGAAGCGGTCTCGAGCAGCCTTAGGCAAACTAGGTCAGGTTTTGCAGGTCGGTCATGCAAGGCCCAGCTGGGCCAACTAATCAGCAAGTACAATCTGTCCCAGGCTCTCAGGAGGGCAGATAGACAGGAAGCCCACAGGGCTGACAGAAAGCCCACAAGGCTGATTCATACTTCAGTGGTACTCGCCTCCACATGCGGTACAAAGAGCAGGAAACTTACTCCCGTTCCAGGGCCAGGGGCTTCACCACACCATTTGTTGAAGAGGCTATCTTTTCTCCAATGCCTGTTTTTGGCACCTTGTCTAACATAAGATAATCATAATTTTGTGGGTTAGTCTCTGTGTCCTCTATTCTGTACCATTGATCTACCGGTCTATTTGGGTGCCAATACTATGCTGTTTTTGTTACTTTTGCTCTGTAGTATAGTTTAAGGTCTGATATAGTGATGCCACCTGCTTCACTCTTCCTGCCAAGGATTACTTTAGCTATTCTGGGTCTCTTAATTTTTTTCCAGACGAATTTCATGACTGCTTTTTCTGTTTCTATGAGGAATGCCATTGAGATTTTGATCGGAATTGCATTAAATCTGTATAGTGCTTTCGGAAGTATGGTCACTTTGATAATATTAATTCTGTCTACTTGAGCAAGGTAGATATTTCCATCTTCTAGGGTCTTCTTTGATTTCTTTCTTTAGCATTCTGTAGTTTTCATTGTATAGATCTTTCACCTCTTTCATTAAGATGATTCTCAAATATTTTATTTTATTTTTTGAGGCTATTGTAAATGGGGTAGTTTTTCTCATTTCCCTTCCTGAGGATTTGTCACTGGTATAGAGAAATGCATTTGATTTGTGGGTGTTGATTTTATAACCTGCTACTTTGCTGAATTCATTTACTAGTTCTAGAAGTTTTCTGGTAGAACTTTTAGGGTCTTCTAGGTATAGAATCATATCATCAGCAAATAGTGCCAATTCCGAGTTCTTCTATTCCTATGTGTATCCCTTTAATTTCTTTCATCTATCTAATTCCCATTAGATAGAGCATTAATCTCTAGGGTACATAAAAAAACTCAAAAATCTAAGCACCAAAAAAACCAAATAACCCAATTAATAAATGGGCCATGGACAGACACTTCTCAGAAGATGATATACAGTCAACAAATATATGAAAAAATGTTTATCATCGCTAGCAATTAGAAAAATGCAAATCTAAACTACTCTAAGATTTCATCTCACTCCAGTCAGAATGACAGCTATTATGAAGACAAACATATTCACAATATCTAAACTGTGGAGCCAACCTATATACCCTTCAGTGGAGGAATGGATAAAAAAAAAAGTAGCATATATACATAATGGAATTTTACTCACCCAATAAAAGAAAAGAAAATCATTCATTTGCAGGTAGATGGATGGCATTGGAGAGGTGAGGATGTGGGGAAGAAGACATGCTCATACACTGCTGGACTGCTGGTGGGACTACAAATTGGTATAGCCAATATGGAAAGCAGTATGGAGATTTCTTGGAAAGTTGAGAATGGAACCAACATTTGACCCAGCTATCAGTCTATACCCAAAGGACTTAAACACAACATACTACAGGGACACAGCCACATCAATGTATATAGCAGCACAATTCACAATAGCCAAACTGGAGCCAACCTAGATGCCCTCCAGTGGATGAATGGATAAAGAAAATGTGGTAAATATACACAATGGAATATTATTCAGCCAATAAAAGAGAATAAAATCATGCCATTTGCAGGTACATGAATGGCATTAGAGTAGATAATGCTAAGTGAAGTTAGCTAATCCCAAAAAACCAAATGCTGAATGTTTTCTCTGATATAAGGAGGCTGATTCATATTCCGGTAGGGAGGGGGAGCATGGGAGGAATAGATGAACTCTAGATGGGGTAGAGTGGTGAGAGGGGAAGGGAGGGGGCATGGGGTTAGAAATATTGGTGGAATGTGATAGACATCATTATCCAAAGTCACATATGAAGATATGAATTGGTGTGAATATATTTTATGTACAACCAGAGTTATGAAAAATTGTGCTCTATATGTGCAATAAGAATTGTAATGCATTCCACTGTCATATATATATATATATATATATATATATATATATATATATATATATAAAATTAATAAAAAAAGATATGAAAATGCCTATTGACCCACAACCTTGCCATCAGAAAGTGTTGTCAAACTTTAAAATTTTCACCAATCTAATGTGTTGTTTTAATTCTCCAATTATAAATGAATTGGAACAGTTTAGTCATAAGTGTAAGGGATGTTTTTAAAAATTTTTTTAGATGTTGATGGACCTTTATCTTATTCATTTATTTATATGCAGTACTCAAAATTGAACCCAGTGCCTTACACATGCTAGGCAAGTGCTCTACCACTGAGCCACAACCCCAGCCCCTAAGGGCTGTTATGTATCTTTTATGGTGAATTTTTTATGTCTTTTGCACATTTTTTAATTAGAATTTTCTTCTTTGGTTGTAAGGATTGAACTCAGGAGCACTTTACCTTTATGTTATATCCTCAGATCTTTTTATTGTATTTATATTATATACCTTATTATGTACTAAGTTGCTTAGTGCCCTGTCAAGTTGGTGAGGCTGGCCTTGAACTTTCAATTTCTTGCCTCAGCCTCCTAAATTGCTGGGATTACAGATGTACACCACCACATCTGGCTGTTCTCTAATTTTTAAAAATCTATTATATATAAGGGATATTAGTCTTTTGTCTGTGGAATGTTATACATATTTTCTCCTGCTTTGTCAGTTGTCTTTTAACTTTGGTTATATGGGTTTCTTTCTCATGAAATTAAAAACTTTTTTAACCAGGTGAGGTGATACACACCTATGATTACAGTTACTCAGGTTGCTAAGGCAGGAGGATTTCAAATTCAAGGTCAGCCTAAGCAACTTAGTGAGAACATTTCAATTTTTTTTTAAAGGGCTGAGGCTGGGTGTGGTACATACCTGTAATCCTAGCAATTTGTTAGATTGGGACAGGAGGATTACAAGTTTGAGGTAAGCCTCAGTAATTTAGTGAAGTGCCCTTAGCAATTAGCAAGACCCTGTCTTAAAATAAAAAATAAAAAGGACTGGGGTTGTAGTTCAGTGGATAGCACTGCTGGAGTCAACTCCTTATACTGCAAAAAACAAACAAATTTTTTTTTCACATGAAAAATACAAATTTTAAAGCAAATTTAGCAATCTTTTGTTGACTTGCTTTTTGAGTAATAGAAATCCTTTTATTATTGATTTAAAAAATGACAGTGGAATGCATTACAATTTTTTTTTAAAAACATAATTTTTTAATATTTATTTTTTAGTTTTCGGTGGACACACCATTTTTCTTTTTATTTTTATGTGGTGCTGAGGATCGAACACAGCGCGGCGAGCGCACTACCGCTTGAGCCACATCCCCAGCCCACATTACAATTCTTGTTACACATATATACCACAATTTTTCATATCTGTGTTTGTATATAAAGTATGTTGACACACAATTTGTGTCTTCATACATGTACTTTGGATAATTATGTCTATCACATTCCACCATCCTTGCTAATCCCCTGCCCCTTCCCTTTCTATCCCCTCCCTCTTCCCTATCTAGAATTCATTTATTCCTCCCATGCTCCCCATCCCTTCTCCACTATGAGTCAGCCTCCTTATATCAGAGAAAATATTTGGCATTTGTTTTTTGGAATTGGCTAACTTCACTTAGCATTCTTCTCCAATGCCATCCATTTACCTGCAAATGAATGATTTTCTTTTCTTTCATTGGGTGAAATGAAATGGAATTAGTAAAATTCCATTATGTATATATGCTACTTTTTTTTTATCCATTCCTCCACTGAAGGGTATATAGGTTGGCTCCACAGTTTAGATATTGTGAATTGTGCTGCTATAAACATTGATGTGGCTGTGTCCCTGTAGTATACTGTTTTTAAGTTCTTTGGGTATAGTCCGTGGAGTGGGATAGCTGATGGTTCCATTCCCAGATTTCCAAGGAATCTCCATACTCCTTTCCATATTGGCTGCACCAATTTGCAGTCCCACCAACAGTGTATGAGAGTGCCTTTTCCCCCACATCCTTGCCAACACTTGTTGTTGTTTGTCTTTATAATAGCTGCCATTCTGACTGGAGTAAGATGATATCTTAGAGTAGTTTTGATTTACATTTCTCTAATTGCTAGAGATGCTTAGCATTTTTTATATATTTGTTGATTGATTGTATATCCTCTTCTGAGAAGTGTCAGTTCAGATCCTTGGCTCAATTTTTGATTGGGTTATTTATTTTTTTGGTGTTTAGCTTTTGAGTTTATTATATACTCTAGAGATTATATACTCTACCTGATGTGTGAGGGGTAAAAATTTGCTCTCAGGATGTAGGCTCTCTGTTCACCCCAGAGATTGTTTCTTTTGGTGAGAAGAAACTTTTTAGCTTGATTCCATCCCATTTATTGATTCTTGGTTTTAATTCTTGTGCCAAAGGAGTCTTATTAAGGAAGTTGGGGCCTAATCCCACATGATGAAGATTAGAGACAACTTTTTTTTTTCTGTTAGATGCAGAATCTCTGGTTTAATTCCTAGGTCCTTGATCCATTTTAAGTTAAATTTTGGTGAGAGATAGGGGTTTAATTTCATTTTATTGCATATTGATTTCCAGTTTTCTCGGCACCATTTGTTGAAGAGGCTTTCTTTTCTCCAATGCATGTTTTTGTCACCTTGTCTAACATAATTGTAATTTTGTGGGTTAGTGTCTGTGTCTGCTATTCTGTACCATTGGTCTACCAGTCTGTTTGGGTGCCAATACCATGCTGTTTTTGTTACTATTGCTCTGTAGTATAGTTTAAGGTCTGGTATAGAGATGCTACCTGCCTCACTTTTCCTGCTAAAGATTACTTTAACTATTCTGGGTCTCTTTTTTTCCAGACTAATTTCATGACTGCTTTTTCTATTTCTATGAGGAATGCTATTGGGATTAGAAAAACTGGGGATAACAGGAACATATCTCAACATTGTAAAGGCTATGTATGCTAAGCTTCAGGCCAACATCATTCTAAATAGAGAAAAATTGAAGGCATTCCCTCTTTCACCACTTTTATTCAACATCGTTCTTGAAACACTGGCCAGAGCAATTAGGCAGATGAAAGAAATTAAAGGGATATGTATCAGAGAAGAAGAACTTAAATTAGCATTGTTTGCTGATGATATGATTCTATACCTAGAAGACCCAAAAAACTCCACCAGAAAACTTCTAGAACTAGTAAATTAATTCAGCAAATAGGAGGATATAAAATCAACACCTAAATCAGAGGCATTTCTGTATATCAGTGACAAATCCTCTAAGAAGGAAATGAGAAAAGTTACCCCATTCACAATAACCTCAAAAAAAAAAATCTTGGAATGAACTTAATGAAAGAGGTGAAAGATTATAGATCTATACAGTGAAAACTACAGAACCCTAAAGAGAGAAATCAAAGACCTTAGAAGATGGAAAGATCAACCTTGCTCTTGTGTAGGCAGAATTAATATTATCAAAATGTCCAAAAGCACTATACAGATTTAATGCAATTCCCATCAAAATCCCAATAGCATTCCTCATAAAAATAGAAATTCCTTTCCCTAATCCAAAGTTAGAGGTATTCATCCATGTTTTCTTTTATTTGTAAGGTTTCATTTTTTACATTTATCTTTCTAATCCATTTGGAGTTTGTATGTATGGCATTAGGTATTGATCTAATTTATCTTTTCCTACATGACTACTCAGTTGTTCCAATACCGTTTATTTAAAAAGTTCATATTTGGCTCAGTAACTTGAGAGCCCATCTTTATCATCTCTAATTGGGTCTATTTCTGGGTTTTTTTATGTGTCAATCAGTACCATACTCTTGTAATTACGGAGGCTTGATGCTGGGTTTTCATGTATGGTAGAACTAGTAATCATTCATTTTCTGGCTATTCTTCAAGTTTGATTTCTATTTAATTTAATATCCCTTGCCTCTTCTTCTTCTTCCTTTTTTATTTTTGTACCAGGGATTGAATTCAGGGGCACTCGACCACTGAGCCACATCCCTAGCCCTATTTTGTATTTTATTTATAGTCAGGGTTTCACTGAGTTGCTTAGGACCTCATTAAGTTGCTGGCTCCTGCCTCAGCCTCCTGAGCTGCTGGAATTACAGACCTGTGTCGCTGCACCTGGCTCTTGCTTATTCTTTTTAAAGTTGGTATTTTAGTGTGATTGTATTACATTTATAAATTAACTTAGGTGGAACTGACAACGTTAGAATGTGAATTATTCTAAGAACAGGTTTATCTTTCTGTTTTTTTAAGTCTTTTTTTTTTTACTGGGGATTGAACCCATGAATGCTTTGCCACTGAGCTACATTACCAGGTCTTTTGAGACCAGATTTTGCTGAGTGCTGACAGTCTTGCTAAATTGCTGAGACTGGCTTTGAATTTGCAATCCTTCTGCCTCAGCCTCCTGAGTCACTGGGATTACAGGTATGTGCCACTGTGCCCAGGTTTAAGTCTCCTTTTATGTAGATGTATTTAAAATTTTGTAGAAGTTTTTAAGTTTGTTACTAAGTATTAAATATACTTTATTGCTATTGTAGTAGAAATTTTTCTTCCATTGTGTTCTTTAATAGTTTGCTTTTTTGCTTATTTGAAGGCTAATTTTATATCTTTCTATTCTTGTGCTAATTTTATATCTTTCTATTTTACTATGTACTTTTCTTAGTTTTATCAGGGTTCACAAGGGTTTTCACATCAGTTATATCTAGCATATTATCTGCACTAGAAATAGTTTTATTACTTAACATTTTTGGCCTTTAATTTATTCCTCTTTTTTAATTACATTAAATATCTGTAGTGCTCTGTTCAGTAGGATAGTGGTCATCCTTGCAATGCTCCTGATCTTAATAGAACTGCTTCTAGTATTCCCCATTAAGTTACATACTGGCTTTAGACCTAGTTGGTATAGGCCGAGTACTTTGATGTACACCTTTAATCCTACATATTCAGGAGGCTGAGGCTCAAGGGCAGCCTGAGTAATGTATTGAGATTCTGTGTCAAAGTAAAAATTTAAAAGGGCTGAGAATATAGCTCAGTGGTAGAGCATCCTGAGTTCAATCCCCTACCACAAACAAACCCCTCTAATTCCTATTTTCTTGAGTTTTAAAAAATATCATACATGGGGGCTGGGATTGTGGCTCAGTGGTAGAGCGCTTGAATAGCCCATGTGAGGCACTGGGTTTGATCCTCAGCATCATATAAAAATAAATAAATAAATACAGGTATTGTGTTCATCTGCAACTAAAAAAAAAATATTTAAAAAAATCATGAATGGAGGGGTCTCATTTCCACTGGGCCCCCTCTGAAGGATTGTCCCAAATAAACCTGCATTGTTGAGCCACCTCTCTTTATTTCCTTACATGTTGGTATTGAAACCCAGGACCAGTGTTCAAGGTTCCCACCATGGGCAGCCTCTTTGGGCCTTACCTTGACCTCCATCTGTTCTCTTTCTTTCCCTCTCTCTTTCTATTTCTCTCTCTGGCAGCTCCAGTAATGACCACTCACGTTGTGCGACTTCACATCTACCACTGGCCATCACTTATTGGGTGAGTGACCCCCTCTGACTCCTCCAGATTTGCCGCAGTCTGGCTGGGCACAATCAGGAGCCACTTGTCAAAAGAAACTAACTTTATTTTTAGAACCACACACGCCAAACAAAACAGCCTCTCAGGAAAAACCCTCAGAGCCTCAACTGCCACCACCGGCTTTCCACAAGCCTCTCTCTCCCACACAAGCTTCTCTCCACCTCCCACAATCCTCCTGCTCTTGAGGCCGATTGGCTGGGTCACGTGGGCGGAGCCAAAAAAGTCCCCCAATGAGCAGCTCCGTGGTCTGAAAGGGCAGGGAAACAGCCCAATGAGCATCTCCGCAGAGGAGCCAATCAGCTAGATGTTGCTGGGGCCGAGGAGCCAATCAGCTAGATGTTGCTGGGGCCGCTGTGAGCCAATCATCAGCCGGCAGCTGGAAGTTTGCTGGCAGCTGGAAGTTTGCTGGGGCCCCTTCCGCTGTGGCTCTCAACACAGATTCCTCAAATCCTTGCCATGGTTTTTCTCTCCATGGATGCTGTTTCTCTGACAAATCCCAACACTGAGTGAGAGAAACCTCTGCCACCACTGGGTGGCAACAACTTGCTTTCTTTGGGACACCCAACAATTGCCTGTCATTCCATTGATTGTTCCTGGAACACCCTCAGAGAAACCAAAATTCTTGTGGGGATGCCCCTTGATTTGGCTTTTCTCTCTGCCAGAGTCCTTAGAGGCCCTCCTTAATCCTTTTTGTCCAGGATGAGCCAGACCCCATCAAAGGCTCTATGAGATACACCTTAGGGTACCTTTCCAAACATATTCAGACCCTGGGTCTCCAAGACACAGTCAGACCTACTGCCTAGCCCCTACGCAAGCTGGACAGTAGCAGTCACTGTCCTGAAAATGGCATATTTGACTTCCAAATTCTCCAGGATCTTGAAAATTTTCTCTACCACAATGGCAAATGGTCCAAGGTTCCTGATGTCTAGACTTCTGGTCCAGGCCTGGTTACCACCTTCTCTCTGCTAAAACTGCTCAACTTTCTTCTCAATGAAAAGCCCCTCAAGGCATCCATTTCTTGGGACACCTCTGTCTTTGGGAGCTCTGCTTTTTCCCCATTACTCTAATAAATCCTGTTACTTTGGTATATCTGACACTTGTATCCATGTGTTTCATTCCTTGAATTCATGAGACAAAGAACCCACCCATCCACCCTCCCTGTTACATTTATGAGGGCTTGCCTGGGATCTATGGAAGGGTGAATAATATGGAAAAGGGAGTTCTCATTTCTCTTTTGTGTTCTCTTTCTTAGTAGACAAACTGTCTTTAAACACTGTATTTCCTGGTGCTCAAAGTACTACCAACTACTCTAAAAATAAACTTAGTGGACAAACACTAGTCATTTTTAACTGACTAACATCGCTGGCAGTCTTAAGACGAGGGTAAACAGGCATGCTAAGCAGATGGGTCCTGTCCCCTTTGCTTTGGCATTGAGAATGTCAGTCCTGACTTGCTCCAGTTTCTTTTCTATGGGAGAGAATTGGTGTGTGGGACAGAGGAAGACTTGAGACAACTGATGGTAGAAGACCAGAGAGACTTCCTGATGCTGCATGAAGGTCTTAGGTCCAGAGTCTGACCTGGGCAGTCCTCAGGAATACAAAGTATCAAATACTATCTTTCTGTTTCTGACTGACTTGGCCCAGTGGTGGAGGGCATCCTCACCTGATGAATCTTGGATCCTGAGATGATCTTAGTCTGATCAGATCTAAGGTCTTCAGGAAAGAGATAACCCATTCATCCTCAGAGTGTAAGCCAAATATTCTCTCTTCTCCTCTGCAGAAATGCCTCTTCTACAAGTATTTCCTGGTGCTCAAGATACTACCAACTACTCTGTATGTCTTATTGATACCCCCAATTCTTTCACCTTCTCTCTCTCAAGTACCTAAACAGAGTCTCTAGGGAACTTCAGGCTTTTAAATGCTTTCATGACCTAAACCCCAAGCCCATCCCCACCTGTGGTCTTGCATGCCTAAATTAATATATTTTGCTGTGGTTAGCCTTGTTTTGTCTAACTGGAGTTTCTTTTTTTTTTTTTAAATCCCTCTCTATTTTTTTCCACTGTCTTTTTTTTTTTTTTAAAGAAAGAGTGAGAGAGAGTGAGAGAGAGAGAGAGAATTTTAATATTTATTTTTTAATTTTCGGCGGACACAACATCTTTGTCTGTATGTGGTGCTGAGGACCGAACCCGGGCCGCACACATGCCAGGCAAGCGCGCTACCGCTTGAGCCACATCCCCAGCCCATCCACTGTCTTTTTCTAGAGACCAAATATTCAAGGGTTAACTCTCAAAGAAAAAGAAAAAGAGCTGCTCTTTTGGCGAATCCTAAGGAAGGAGATAACAGTGGTGATGGTAGGAGCAGATCTGTCTTCATGGAGGATAGGTGGCCACCTGAACCTTTGATTTCAGCATCCATCAGGGCTAACAGACCTTGCTTCTAACGTTCCAATTGTACAGGCTAACCTCATGCCTAGGTCATACTGTAAAAATGTTTGACCAGCTCTATTTTAATTTCCTTTTTTTTCTTTATTTTTATTTTTTTTAATTTTTTATTGTTGGTTGTTCAAAACATTACATAGTTCTTGATATATCATATTTCACACTTTGATTCAAGTGGGTTATGAACTCCCATTTTTACCCCATATACAGATTGCAGAATCACATCAGTTACACATCCA